>NC_029772.3:95012035-95045313 GCF_000817695.3 Arachis duranensis | reverse complement strand
CATATCTTATTAACTAAAATTAATTTTTTAAAAAATTTTAAAAGATTTGAAAATAAATTATTAATTATTTGAAAGATACAGTACCCTTATAGAATACAAGATATTTTTATAAAAATTTTTCTTTTAACAATTTAAATTTAGAAGAAAAATGAGTATTTTTTATAAGAAAATAATATCTAAAGTACATAATGTGATTACCAAAATATAACTACGCAAGTCATTATTAATATAATAATATAAATGTTAAATATATTAATATAAAAAAATAATGATTTTTTTAAAATATAGAGATTACTATGTAAAAACTAATTTGAAAGGTACAAAGACTTGAGGGTATGATATTCAATTAGTTAAGTAAAAAATATTAGTGAAATAAACAATTAAGACATAAATTTATCACATAGTGAAAAATAATACATATAAAATTATTAACTTACATAATATTTTTTTATTTTTTAAACACATATCTCATATATAAATATAATTTCTTAAAATTTGGGGGGAGGAGGACAAGGACGGATCCAGAAATATTATCATGGGGGCCAATAACGTATATAATATTAAAAAATTATACAAAAAATTATATAATATAAAATGTATTACAAAAATATACTGATAGAGAATATATTTTAAAATACAAAAAATATGTATGTATTTTTTATTAACGAAGTGGCCGATTTTTCGTACCATAAGATTCATGATAATAGAATTCTGTGTCAAATTTTTTAACAATTTTCTTTTTAATATAATTAAAAGACAATTAGCAAAAATTCATTTTCCATTTTGTTTCTGAGTTATTCTTCACAACATTCATAACTGAAAAAAATCTATCAGTTGTAGTAGTTAAAACATAAAGAATTAATACCAAATGAATCAAGAAGGATGCTCACAAGAAAAAAAATTCACTTTATGAGATTTGAAAAATTTTATTTAATTTAAAAATATTAGTAATAATATATTTTCAAATTTTTTTAATGTTATCACTTACTTTTTAGATATTAAAAATCATTAATATTTAAGTTAGATTAGACTTTTATTTATATTAAACTAAATAATAAATAATTTTTTAAAAAATTAAATCATACTTAATAACTTATTACTATTAATTTTTTTAAAAAAAGCTAGGAACCAAAACCTCCACTCTCCCCCCGTATGTCCATCCCTAAAAAAGAATGAGCCACTACTCATCCCTTCTAAGTTTGTCCTTACATCTAATTGCAATGCCTTGATTCGCACTCCCTATGTCTAATGCATAAATAACAAATTAACAATTGGACTAAAAATTGTGCAGTTCAATAAAGAAATCGAGAAGTCTATAATAGTCAATATGGCATGTGGGAGTGGAATCCACACTCATTGAATGCACTTGATATTTTGTTTCTTTATAGGACCCACTATGCCATTTGTTGGCGCTGGTGTGCTGTTTGCCCTGTTCTCTCTTAACTTTTTCAACATCAAAAGCCAAATGAAAATCTATAAGCAACGATCTTGACATCACATTAATGTCTCTAAAAAAATATTAATTTATTTTTTTATAATAAAATATAATAGACAAATTTCATTTTTCTATAAATTCATTACATAAAACTTAATAATTGTACTTATATATATTATTAACTATTATAACATATTTATTTATAAAAGATTATTATATAAATAACAACTTTTTAAATAAAACTTTATCTATTTTTATAAAATTTATAGTAAAAAAAAGAGCAGTTATTAAAGACTATAAACAAAATCAAAAGATAACGAATTCTTTCTTATCTAAAATTACATTCTTTACATGCTCATGTAGTAACAACGAAATACACACTATTCTAAATAATAAAATATATGAGCAACTTATTTTGTTTCACACTATTTATTAATATAGAATAATATATATATCTATTATTTATTATCACGTAGAATCTAGCTAATTGATATTTTTTTCTTCAAAAATTAATTAGTACCACAAATTTACTAAATAACGTATATATTGCTTACAAATTTAATAATTTATTGAGTTTGTGTAAAATTACAGCCTAAAGGTCATGCAAGCATGTACTGAAATAACAACTTAGTTTATGTTTGTTTAAGTGAGTTCTTGTTGAAGTTGTAAATCGCAATGTGGTATTGGATTTGCTTTGGAATGAAGACTTGGGAAAAAGAAAATAATTTATGAAAATTTTAACTTAAATCTCTAAAATATATTAATTATGTGCTTAATTTGAAACTTTTTATTAAAAATAAATTATTTGAACTTTCTAATGTATATATTGAGAACTTTTTTTTTAAAAGAAATTATATTCTCTTCTTATATGATCACGTTTTAATCTAATAGTAAAAATAAATAGAATAAAATTTTAATCTAATAGTAAAAATAAATAGAATAAAATTTAAGAGATTAATTGTTTATATATTTTTGTGTGAAATACAAAAATATTTGACAATTTTAATATTTTATATTGTTATGGTGGCAGTATGATTCCTTAGTGACCTATTGTAAAAAAATTTAATTATATAAAGATGATGTTTTGTGATTTTTTTGTAATTATGAAAAAGCCAAATGTGTAAAGAAAACAAAAAAAAAATAGAGGAGTGCTAGGGAACCAATAAGTTTTGTGATTTGTAGTAATTAATTAGCTATTATTAATCGTTTTTAATGGTATAAAATTACATCTAATAGAGTAAAATTACTCACTTTTTTGTTGTTGGTCAGATTTTAATAAAATTGCTATCTCCTTGGACTTTTTCATAAAAGTATTCATACAACATGCCTCTTTTCTATTTTAATGTGTTGGATACAAATCTGACATACATGGAGAAATTCTCTATCATTCTATTAGCATGGATTTTGAAAAAGAAAATGCACGCACCGAAACAACAATAATATTTATCTCCTCCTTTAATTTCTATTCCTCGAAGAGAGAATCATCCAATTCTTAATCTATATGAAAAGATAACTAACTGCAGCTTTATCATATCATATTATTTATTTACTAGTACTTGCTTTCTCTTCGTCTATCTTTGGATTGGTGCAATCGCAAGGGTTGAAACCTTTCTGAAGCAACTTCTCAACCTCTTCAAACTGAAGCCCTTTGGTCTCTGGCACCAATAGATAGATGGCAATGAGCCCAATTGTGGAAAACCCAGCAAAGAGGAGGAATGTTCCTGCAGCCCCAAGTGCATGAATGAGTGACAAGAATGTCAAACTCACTATGAGATTAGCACACCAGTTTGAAACTGCTGCTATGCCTCCACAAATTCCCCTGAATCTCAATGGGTAAATCTCTGAGTTCAAAACCCAAGGCACTGATCCCATTCCAGGAGAGTAGGCTAGGATATATAGTCCCAACACTATAACTGCAAGCACTCCAATTTTGCTTGGGCATCCATCAGAAAACCACACGCGCTTTTGCTCACCGCACACCGCTCTGACTTCCTTTGTTTCCGCCAGGCATGCTCCCGGAAGATGCTGCATCATGTTCATTGATTACATTAGATTAGATTAGACTAATACATAGATATATATATATATAAGTTGAAAGAGATGGAAGTGATGAACTTACATTGCCCCCGGTGCTGGCACAGAAGGCACATTCAGCTTTCAAACATTTCATGCAATTCCATGAAGAGACGTTAGGGGCATCAAGATAAGCCTGGCATGTAGCATTTGCACCGAAGCTGAGAGTGTCAACATTGTCAATTGGAGGAGCGATGGTAGCTGCCTGATAGAAAACTCCGGTGAGAGTGAGGAGGCAAATGATTATTGCAATAAGGGATAGAAGCATGAGCTTTCTCCTTCCATATTTATCGATGCAAAGCATGCTGAGGATAGATCCAACGGCGTTGAGACCAGATGTGACGAGGGAGAGTGCAAGTGTGGTAGATTTTGATGCAATGCCGGCAAACTGAACAATGGTTGGGCTGTAATACATGACGGTGTTGATGCCAACGAATTGTTGAGCGACTTGAGCAGTCACGCCTGCATACAATCCTCTTCGAACAGCAACGTTGCTGAAAGCAGCCTTCATTTTCTCTCCAAGAGTTTGACCGATCAACCCTTCCTCTTGCTTCTCTTGTTCTACGGCTTCTCTCATTGCTTTTATCTCGCCTTCAATCTCGTCTGCTCTGTAAATCTTTTCCAGGATTTTCCTTGACTCATTTTCTTTCCCCTGGTTGTACAACCACCTCGGTGACTCAGGAAGGGTCAGCATTAAAACGAATTGAACCACCGCCGGAAGTCCGGCCACCCCAAGCATCCAACGCCACGTTCCAGGAGTCTGTATATTATGTTAAATAGTTTAGTTAAATATGTTAAATTATCTAATTTTTTTAGTTATTATCCGAGTAGATATATATATACCTTGGTGAATGCGAGATTGATAAGGTAGGAGAGGAACTGGCCAAAGGTGATGAGGAGACCATTGATACAAACGATAGCTCCTCTAATGGCAGCTGGAGAGGCTTCTGAGATATAGAGAGGGGAAGTCATGGAAGCTATGCCAACTCCAAAACCAACCAAAATTCTTCCAACGACGAGGACCCAAGGAGCAGGGGCAATAGCCATGACTATTGCGCCAAGAAAGAAAACAATATCAGCCCCCAAAATAGAGGTCTTACGGCCGAGCATGTCGTTCATCCATCCACCAAGTGCAGCACCAATGATGGCTCCCGCTACAGCCATACTTACAATGACTTCCTGCAACCATAGTTTCTTATCAACTTCTACAAAGTCCTCGCGAATGTAAAGCAAAGCTCCTGAGATAACACCGGTATCGTAGCCGAAGAGGAGACCTCCAATTCCGGCCGATAGAGCAAGGCGCATGATGTAAGGCGAACTTGTTGCTCTTTTCCAGAATTCTGTGAACTCTTGCTTACTCGCTGCCTCCGGCCCTCCTTCCATCTTACTGATCACCTTATTAATTTAATGTCAACCCTATTGATGATTTCTAGCTTACTTCTACCACTTGCACTCCACGCTGAAAATATTATTATTCCATTAGTCATTGTTTATTTATGCATGCAATTAATCTCATGCATTTTATAACATTATGCAGACTTTCAATTATAAAGTAAAATTTGATCTCAACGATAATTAATTAATAATATCTATTCTTTCTTATTCCGATCTTAACACCTTATCAAAAAGGTAATTATTATTGTTCCTAACTAACCATGTAGAGTTGTGATCAGCAACACAAAAACAATAAGGAATATATCCTATCATATCATTATTATTTATTTATATATAAAGGAAACATACAATCTAAATATTTATTTATATATAAAGGAAACATACAATCTAAAAAAGAATTAAGATAAATTAAACAGATAAAATATGTTATGTACTTGTACTATAGAAAAAGCTGAGAGAAAATGAACTTTACTTTGGAAATCACAGCACTCTAATATTAAACTTTTACAAAAATTTCTCAAATCAGTTGTGTGGTATTATGCTTCTTTTTGTCTCAAAAATCCGAAGTTATTATCTTGTATTATTGATTCAAACTCTGCATTTTTTCTCCTTTATATATAAATCTTTCACATTAATGGCAGCTAATATATTCATATCTTTAACAAACAAAAAAACACCAAAATTTTCCTTTATTATATTCAATCCTGTCTTAACCGTATATTAGTTTTCTTAATCCTATCCAATACTTGTTTTGTTTTGTTTTGTTATTTTTTGTTAAAATTGATCTATTTTTTCTTGTATCTTATCTATTTATAATCTAAGTAAAGCTAAGTTCTCTAACAAAATAACAAAATAAAATAAAAAATAAGAATAAATTAGTTGTTTATTTTTTTGTTTTGACCAATATATAAAAGTCAAACCCTTCAAGTTGTGTAATTTTATTATTACTTTATTCGAAAAGACAAATAAAATTGTGCTGGTGATACACTTTTTCAGGAGACCAAACTTTAATATTTTGAAAATTTTCAACATTTTATTATATTCAGAATGTATTCTTTTGTCTCTAACCAACAGCAAGAGTTAATTAATCATTTCGAAACATATTTTGGAGTGAATATTTATTTGTTTAGGTGTTCAAAAAAATTTGTTTGTACTAAATTTTAATTTAGTCTCTAACATTTTTTGAGATAAATTATTAGTTTTTAATAAAAAAAAATTGATAGAGGGTAATAATATATGTATCTCAGAAATTGTCGGATATGATAATGTATTCTAAAGAGGTTATGCTCCGAGTAACCATGTTAAGGAGAGAATATGGAATGTAAGAGAAGGGTAAAATGCTATTCCAATTAGCATCATATTAAATATATCACTCCCTTATGTTTTCATCTTTTACCTTCATTTGTTACATCTCAATATTTTTTAGATCCTTATTTTTATGTATATATGTAACAAACAAAAATATGTATAGATGTTGTAAAATCTGCAAAGTTAGTAAATAATTAGTAAATAAAATAATTATTAATAAAAAAATTAGAAAATAGAACTTTATAGTTTAACGGAGTAGAGAAAATTAAAATAAAAATTTTGACACTAATTTTAAAGAACTTGGTCCCAAAATTAGGTCGAACGGGCCAATCCGATCCATATTGGGCCCAAGGCCCAAGAATATAACCCAAGGCTCAGCCTTTCTTCCCCAAAAGAAAGGGAAACACGCTGCAAGAGAGAAAGAGAGGAAACGGCGGTGAGAAGAGAAGTGAAAGTTACTATTCACTTTGATTTTCAATCTCTCGTAACTTTTTATCCGTAGCTCCGATTGACAAGCCGTCAGTGGTCATACGTTTGTCTTGGAATTCTCTACAAAACTCACTAAACAATTCGGTAAGAAACTTGACTTTTCTCATCCAGATCTTCTCATCTTAGTTTCGATATTTGTTAAGCCTTGGTGTTGACAATTTGTTGAATTTTGGTGTTTAGGAGCAAATTAAATTTGTAGATTTACTGGTTCTATCCCTAGCTTCCATTGGTAAGTTGAGAAACCTTTAACCCTTGTGATATTATTCATATAGGAAATAGGATGTTGATTTAGTGATGTATATGTGATATTAGATTAAATTATATGTTATAGAGGCAAATTGATGGAATTGGTGGTCAATTGACATTGGTGTTAGAAGCTTGATAACATAATTGTTGCTGAATTTCTGTTTGAAAGAGGTTTGGAGCTTTGGGTATTTGCGGAACGGCGATAAATTGTGGTGTTCTGAGCATTAAAGAGGAATCGGCCAAGGTATGGTTTTGGTTTCTCGTAACTAAAATATAATATGTCGTGAAAACTTAGGCTAGTTAACTGTAAGATGGGATTGAAATGTTGTTGTTGATGATGATTGTGATGGATTGATAAGCATAAAGATGAGTGAGTTTGAGGTTGTTGTTGGTGCCATATTGGTTGTGGTGTTGGTATTGTATTTGATAGAGATAATTGAATGATGATTATGTATATTGAACTTGAATGGTTGGATATGATAATGATGATGTATATTATTATATATTGTATTGAATTGAATGTGAAATAGTTGAGAATGTGTTGATAGTGTTGAGAACTTGTGAATTGTTAATAATGATGAACCATGATGATGATAGTGAATGTATGATTGTGAATATTGTATGAATTATGAAGTTGAGTTGATTAATTTTGGTTTGGGGATGGTAGGTTTATTGGAGTTGTGTATTGGGGTATTATGAAATGAATTGAGCAATGATATGTGAATTTGGTGTGTTTATATGTAGGCAAAAAGCTTAGAGTTTTGGTATTGAGAAATGAGATTGGTGTAAATAGAGGTTTGATGATTGTGAAAATCTGATTTTTGGCTGAATTTTGGTGAGCCATAACTCGGTCTCTGAGCCTCCAAATTGTTTCAAACTTGTTTCATATGAAAATTTGGTTCGTGAAGTTTACATCGTTTGAAGAACGGATAAAAAATGTTTTAAAACGAGAGAGTTATGCGCGTCGGAAGTTCGATGTGTAAAATGGAAATTCTGCAGACTTAGCATTTTTTACTAATCTGCAATGCATGCGTACGCAAACCCCTCCATACGCGGATGGGCATTTCTGTTTGGCATGCATGCGTATGCGGATGAGGTAATACGCACACGTGATGGGCAAATTGTACTCCCATGCGTACGCGTGGCCCACGCGTATGCCTAACCCCTGAAATCAGCAAAATGAATTTTGTGTTTTAAAATGTAATTTTGAACTTCTAAACATCTATTTTCACTCTTTAGCCCCTAAACCTCAGTTGTATGTTAAGTGGTGAGTAGAAGATAGGGTGGAGCAGTAACTTGGAGATGAAGAAAGTTTGAGAAGTGGTGAATTATGAATGAGAAGTGTATAAATGTGATAGGTATATGATGAAATTGGCCTTAGTGAATGACTTTGAATGATTATGAGTGGATATGAATGAATAATGTATAATGATTTTGAAAACAAAATTGTTTGAGCTTGACCTGGCAAGGTTCGTGGTGGTTTACCGCTTGCCCAGTGTCGAGAATGTTATGTGGGGTTCGTGGTGGTGTACTACCCACATGTTTTTTAAAAGTGAATGATTTGTGGGGTTCGTGGTGGTGTTCCACCCACATGTTTTTCAAAGTGAATGCTTTGTAGGGTTCGGGGTGGTATACCGCCCACATGTTTTTAAAGAAAATATTATGTGGGGTTCGTGATGGTGTACCACCCACATGTTTTTAAAGAAAATGTTATGTGGGGTTCGTGGTGGTTTACCGCCCACGTATGTCTGTTGTTTTCCAATTGAAGATCTTGCAAGGTTCGTGGTGGTGTACCGCTCACAATGGTGGGGTTTGTGGTGGTGTACCGTCCACCGGTTTTCAAGAGGACGATATCCGGGTTAGCTACTGGATGTGTCGGGTTCTGGCAAAGTAACTGACACGTGAGCTCACGGTCTGTTGGAAAGACATGCATTATGTGCATTTGTATATTTTGTTTGAGTGTGCATTGTCTTAGCGTGCTTAATTGTTTATTCATGTTAATTGCTAGTTGGCTACTTGATATACATGCTTTCTATATGTGCTTGACTTGTCTGTTTTGTTTGTCTGTGCATTGGTGTTTTGGAGGGTTGGAGGAAAAGCGGTGAACTTAGGGACTTAGGTTAGAACTATGGTAAAAACTAGGAATCCTTAAACTTAAATACCTCTCCTTAATTTATGATTTTAGATTTTACTTTTAAGTTTAAATATTTTGTCGGAAGTTCTAGGATTGCCTTTAGCTTTCCCGGGATCTTATATGTTAGTTATGTGGGAACTGTTACCATGCTGAGAACCTCCGATTCTCACCCCATGCGGATTTTATGGTTTTCAGATGCAGGATGTGAGGCTCCTTGCTGAGGCATGCTGGAAGCTTCTGGTTCTGTAACTTTGTATTCTGAGTTTCTTTTATATACGTGTATATACACTTATGTGCTCGGGTCAGTTTATCTTCGCGAGCCGAGTCTTGAGTTTTGTTATCTGTATTTTGGAACTCTTAATATATAATCTCGTTAGCTTGCTCTATCTTGCTTCGTTTACTTTATCACTTCGTGAGTGTTGTGCTTTTCGTTATACCGATTTTTGCTTTACCCTTTTCTTCAAAGGCTCCTAGTTATAAATCTTTTTCACTATATTATATATATAATTGTACTTTTAGAGGTCGTAATACCTCACCACCTCTGTCTTATGACTTAAGCATAAAGATCTGTGTGGTAGGGTGTTACATTATGGTATCAGAGTAGTTCATTCCCGTAGAGCCTGAGAATGGACTGACTATGCTTCTGAGCATACTATGGCTGTGTGTATATGCTATTTAGGATGTTGGCTTGGCATATATAGCACAAATGTTCATGAGCATACTTTTGAAAATTTGGAGCTCTAGACTTGAGGTATTAAGACTGATCACCTTAATATCAATTGTTTGGTATGGACATGACCCAAAGGGCGTCTAATGGACGTGAGTGAGGTGATACGGCTGGATTTATGTTTGCTGCTGTGTGAGCTACTACTGAAGGAATGGAGCAGATAACCTAGGAATTGTGATGGAGGCAATAATTGATTAGGTGGTGGAGACGCCTAGGGATTAGGACTCGTGCGGCTAGCGTGAAGGTCGATAACATTTAGTTAGAAAGATGGAGAGATTCAAGGAGTGTTCTGGCAGAGTAAGTGAATGATTTAGAATCTTAGTGGCTCATGATCAGAGTAACGCTGTGAAAGTGCGGTGAATTTTGGTGGCTCTAGGGTTTTAGAGACGAGAGAGAATAGACTTGGGATATAGAATGATTTTGAGGGCTGACTTAGGGTCAAAGATGGAAAGCATGAGTGTGTGGTTTAGGCTAGAATGATTTGACTCAGACTAAAAGATAGAGCAATTGTTTAGTGTTTGAAATAGTGGTGAAGGACTTGAGATTTGAATTGAATTAGATAGAACTTATATAGGATAAGGAAATTTATAGTCGTTGAAAAAGAGCTAGACGAAGTTAAGAGTGAAATAAACGGGTATAGGTTAGGCTTCAATTTGATTAAGCTTATGATTTTGTACCTAAGACTGGAGAATGTGAATTAATGTTTAAATTAATGTTGGGAAAATGGTAAAATGAATGGTAAGAGGTCGGTTGAATCTGAGGGAGCATATATGAAGATTTGAGAATGAATTTTCGAAGGCAAAATTTCTGTTAGGGGGGTAGGATGTAAAATTCGCAAAGTTAATAAATAATTAGCCAATAAAATAATTATTAATCAAGAAATTAGAAAATAAAACTTTATAGTTTAATGGAGTAGAGAAAATTAAAATAGAAATTTTGACACTAATTTTAAAGAATTTAGCCCAAGATTGGGCCAAACGGGCCAAATCAGTCGGACCGGATCCATATTGGGGCCAAGGCCCAAGTATATAATCCAAGGCTCAGCCTTTCTTCCCCAAAAGAAAGGGAAACATGCTGCAAGAGAGAAAGAGAGGAAACGGCGGTGAGAAGAGAAGTGAAAGTTACTATTCACTTTGATTTTCAATCTCTCGTAACTTTTTATCCGTAGCTCCGATTGACAAGCCGTCAGTGGTCATACGTTTGTCTAGAGAGAGAGAGAGAGAGAGAGAGAGAGAGAGAGAGAGAGAGAGAGTAAGAAAATGGTGGTGAGAAGAGAAGTGAAAGTTACTATTTACTTTGATTTTCAAATGCCCGTAACTTTTGATCCAGAGCTCCGAATGATGAGCCGTCAGTGGTCACGCGTTTGTCTCGAAATCCTCTACAAAACCAAAAAATTTGGGAAGAAACTTGACTTTTCTTACCCAGATCTTCTCATTTCAGTTTTGATATTTTTTTAGCCTTGGTGTTGAGAATTTGTTGAATTTTGGTGTTTAGGAGCAAATTAACTTTGTAGATTTGCTGGGTTCTGTCCCTAGCTTCTGTTGGTAAGGTGAAAAACCTCTAACCCTTGTGAAATTATTCATATAGGAAATGGGGTGTTGATTTAGTGATGTATATGTGATATTAGATTAAATTATATGTTATGGAGACAAATTGATAGAATTGGTGGTCAATTAACGGTTTTAGAAGCTTGATAACGGACAATTGTTGTTGAATTTTTGTTTGAAAGAGGTTTGGAGCTTTGGGTATTTCTGGAACGGTGATAAATTGTGGTGTTCTGGGCATTTAGGAGGAATCGGCCAAGGTATGATTTCGGTTTTTCGTAACTAAAATATAATGTGTCGTGAAAACTTAGGCTAGTTAACAGTAAGATGAGATTGAAATGTTGTTGTTGATGATGGTTGTGATGGATTGATATGCATAAGGATGAGTGAGTTTGAGGTTGTTGTTGGTGCCATATTGGTCGTGGTGTTGGTATTGTGTTTGATAGAGATAATTGAATGATGATTATGTATATTGAACTTGAATGGTTGGATATGATAATGATGATGTATATTATTGTATATTATGTTGAATTGAATGTGAAATAGTTGAGAATGAGTTGATAATGTTGAGAATTTGTGAATTGTTAATAATGATGAACCATGATGATGATAGTGAATGTATGATTATGAATCTTGTATGAACTATGAAGTTGAGTTGATTAATTTTGTGTTGGGGATGGTAGGTTTATTGGATTTGTTTATTAGGGTATTATAAAATGAATTGAGTAATGATATGTGAATTTGGCGTGTTTAGATGTTGGCAAAAAGCTTAGAGTTTTGGTATTGAGAAATGAGATTGGTGTAAATAGAGGTTTGATGAATTTTGTGAAAATCTTATTTTTGGCAAAACTTTGGAAAATAATAACTCAGCTTCAGACCCCTAAATTATTTCAAACATATTTCATATAAACATTGGGTTCGTGAAGTTTACACCGTTCGAAGAACGGATGAAAAATATTTTAAAATGAGAGAGTTATGCGTGTCAGAAGTTCGGTGTGTAAAATGGAAATTCTGAAGACTTAGCCATTTTTGATTAATCTGCAATGCATGCGTACACAAACCCCTCCATACGCGGATGGGCATTTCTGTTTCGCATTCATGCGTACGCGGATGAGGTAATTTGTACGCGTGATGGGCAAATTGCACTTCCATGCGTACACGTGATCCCTAAAATCAGCAAAATGAGTTTTATGTTTTAAAATGTAAGTTTGAACTTCTAAACCTCTATTTTCACTCTTTTAGCCCCTAAATCTCAATTGTATGTTAAGTGGAGAGTAGAAGGTAGGGAGAAGCAGTAACTTGGAGATGAAGAAAATTTGAGAAGTGGTGAATTATGAATGAGAAGTGTGTAAATGTGATAGGTATATGATGAAATTGGCCTTAGTGAATGACTTTGAATGATTATGAATGGATATGAATGAATAATATATAATGATTTTGAAAATGAAATTGTTTGAGCTTGACTTGGCAAGGTTCGTGGTGGTTTACCGCTTGCCCAGTGTCGAGAATGTTATGTGGGGTTCATGGTGGTTTACCGCCCACATGTTTTTTAAAAGTGAATGCTTTATGGGGTTCGTGGTGGTGTATCGCTCACATGTTTTTCAAAGTGAATGCTTTGTGGGGTTCATGGTGGTGTACCACCCACATGTTTTTAAAGAAAATGTTATGTGGGGTTCATGGTGGTTTTCCGCCCATGTGTGTGTGTTGTTTTCGAATTGAAGATCTTGTGAGGTTCGTGGTGGTGTACCGCTCGCAATGATGGGATTTGTGGTGGTGTACCACCGACCGGTTTTCAAGAGGACAATATCTGGGTTAGCTACCAGATGTGTCGGGTTTTGGCAAAGTAACCAACATGTGAGCTCATGGCTAGTAAGAAAGGCATGCATCATGTGCATTTGTATGTTTTGTTTGAGTGTGCATTGTTTTGGCGTGCTTAATTATTTATTCAAGTTAATTGCTAATTTCCTACTTGATATACATGCTTTCTGTATGTGCTTGACTTGTCTGTTTTGTTTGTCTGTGCATCAGTGTTTCAGAGGGTTGGAGGAAAGGTGGTGAACTTAGGGACTTAGGTTAGAACTGTGATAAAAATCAGGAATTCTTAAACTTAGATACCTCTCCTTAATTTATGGTTTTAGATTTCACTTTTAAGTTTAAATCTTTTGTCAGAAGTTCTAGGATTGCCTTTGGCTTTCCTGGGACCTTATATGTTAGTTATGTGGGCATTGTTACCATACTGAGAACCTTCGGTTCTTACCCCATGTGGATTTTGTGGTTTTCAGATACAGGACGTGAGGCTCCTCACTGAGGCATGCTGGAAGCTTCGATATATATATTGTATTAACTCCTCTTAGAGGTTATTTTGGAGACATAGGTTCTGTAACTTTGTATTCTGAGTTTCTTTTGGGTTTTCTTATATATACATGTATATACACTTATGTGCTTGGGCCGGTTTATCTTCGTGAGCCGAGTCTTGAGTTTTTTTATTTGTATTTTGGAACTCTTAGTATATAATCTCGTTAGCTTGCTCTATCTTGCTTCGTTTACTTTATCGCTTTGTGAGTTTTGCGCATTTCGTTTTACCGATTTTTGCTTTACCTTTTTCTTCAAAGGCTCCTAGTTATAAATTTTTTTCACTATATTATATATATAATTATACTTTTAGAGGTCGTAATACCTCACCACCTCTGTCTTAAGACTTAAGCATAAGGCTTTGTGTGGTAGGGTGTTATAGATGTATACTGAAAATCACCACAACAGTCCCATATATAGATGTATGTACCAATAATTTCTTATATATTCGTAGTTTTTTGAAGTCATATTATATATTCTCACCACACAACTAATCTGAGGGATCTTCTGCGACTCTTTCATTCTACATAAGATCGATCTCAAATACACAAATTAGAGAGATACAATGAAAGTTTAACATTAGAGTGGTGTGGTTTCCATAACAAAGCTCATTTTCTGTCTGTTTTTTCTGTAGTACAAGTATGTAACATGTTTCGTCTATTTAATTTATCTCAATTATTTTTTGGATCATACTTTTTCTTTTAATAAATAATAATGATATATAGGATATATTCCTAAGCATTTCTGATTTCGTAATCGCAACTTTACATGGTTAATTATGAACATTAATAATTACCTTTCTGGTAAGGTGTTAAGATTTGGATAAAAAAGAGTAGACATTATTGATTAATTATCGTTGAGATCAAATTTCACTTTATAATTGGAAGTCTGCATGATGTTATAAAATGCATGAGATTAATTGCATGCATCAATAAACAATAACAATTGATTTATGATTGATGGAATAATAATATTTTCAGCTTGGAGTGCAAGTGGTAGAGATAAGCTAGAAATCATCAATAGGGTTGACATTAAATTAAGTTGATCAATAAGAATGGAAGGAGAGCCGGAGGCAGCAAGTAAGTAAGAGTTCACGAAATTCTGGAAAAGAGCAACCAGTTCGCCCTACGTCATGCGCCTTACTCTATCTGTCAAAATTGGAGGTCTCTTCTTTGGCTACAACACCGGTGTTATCTCATGAGCCTTGATTTATATTCACGAGGATTTTGTAGAAGTTGATAAGAAATTATAGTTACAGGAAGTCATTATATGTATGGATGTAACGGGAGCCATCATTGGTGGTGCAGTTGGTGAATGGATGAACGACAGGCTCGGCCGAAAGATCTCTATCTTGGGGGCTGATATTGTTTTATTTTTTGGCACAATAGTCATGGCTATAGCCCAAGCTCCTTGGGTCTTCATTGTTGGAAGAATTTTGGTTGGTTTTGGAGTTGGCATAGCTTCCATGACTTTCCCTCTCTACATCTCAGAAGCCTCTCCAGCTGCCATTAGAAGAGCTCTCGTTTGTATCAATGGTCTCCTCATCATCTTTGGCTAATTCCTTTCCTACCTTATCAACCAAGATATATCTGCTTAGATAATAACTAATAAAAACTATTAGATCATTTAAAATATTTGACTAAACTATTAGAAATAATGTGTCCACATCTTATCTATTTTGATTAACTTGTGCAGACTCCTGGAATGTGGTGTTGGATACTTGGGGTGGCTGGACTTTTAACAATGGTTCGGTTCGTTTTAATGTTGAACCTACATGAGTCACCGAGGTGGTTGTACAACTAGGGAAGAAAATGGAGTTAAGAAAAATCCAAAAGAGTTACAAAGCGGACGAGATTGAAAGGTAGATTATTCAAAGTTATGTATACCAAAAGTTTATTCAGAATCATTATAACAAAAGGAAAATTCACATTTATTATAACAACAAAGCACAAGAATAATTTAATTTGTTGCTAGATATTTATTTCAATCGAAAATTGATGAATTCAAATTTTTTAAAATATGAGGTGATAACAACATAGAACGCCGTTAATAATTGCCATTGCTAATGTGAACTGAGACTAAAATCCAAGACATTTTTCTGTATGAGTGATTTTATTAGTAAGATGATCGATGTTATATTTATTTAAATTTTTTTCCCATAAAAAGAGAAAAGGTGGTCAAGATACTTGGTGAATAATTACACTCTTTATTTTTAATATTAGAGAAGAATGTGTGTTTTATTGTATCATGGAGATGAGTTCTGTATCACAAAATTGTGGAAGAGAAGGAAAAAAAATATGAGAGTTAGATTCGCAAATCTGAGGGTCAGGTTTGTACTTATAATTTTTTTATTTTAAAATCCCAAATTTGTGGGTTATATTTGTGTATCGATCAAATTTTATTATAAAATCTAATTCATATTTCTTATCATTATATTAAAAAATAAACACTCAAACTATCCATACCAAGGAATAACACATTCCTTTCTCCATTTCAAAAAGAAATTAGCCGAATAGTTAAGGTAGTCCAGAGTGTGATATGGGTGATACTAGTACTGTAATAATAATAAGTCCAAAGACCTTGTTTAAACCGTGTAAATGTTGTCCAGTGTCTGTTATATATATAGTTCCCTTGTGCTTCTTTTGTAGTCATTGGTGAGTTCAATTTCTTTTCTCTTTACTTAATTTAGGTAATAGTAGATTTATGAATTTAGGTGATTCAAAACTAGATTTAAATTATGAGGTGTGATCAGATTGCTTTAAAAAAATTAGATATGATATGATTTTAGTTTTTTGGCATTCTAACTGTTTAAGCAATGTGTGGTGGCATCTCTATCAAATGGCCACCTGATGCGGAATTTCCACACTTACTATCAGCAAGTATACCGAGTCGTACCAAGTAATAAATTTACGGTGAGTGAGTATCGATCCAACGAGAATTAACGGATTAAGCAAGTAATAGTCAATTGATTATTCTAGTCAGACAATCAAAATTTAGAGTTTCAATAGTAAATAGCATGAAATAGAGAATTAAACAAGAGTAAACTAAAATTGGTTAAGAAAATAATGTGATCAAGATAGTTAATTAAGGTATCAGAGATATTTAAATTTCAGGATTAACAATTATTGTCATCTACCTTAATCATGCAAAGATTTAATTCATGGCAAATTCCAAGTGATTGAATTCCAATTCATTGGCAATTCAATCTCTTTTAACCTAATTAACCGTCAATTTCTTGATCAATTAATTATGCTAAAAGATTAAGTTCGAACTCTGGTTTAAAGACCACACAATTCTTAAGAACCCAGAAGTAATTTGATTATATATCACGTATCACATTAAATCTAGGTAAAGGTAATTGAAGAATTATGAGAAAAGAGTTTCAAGCTTTAATTCCAATTATTTAACTTTTTCAAGATTCAAAGGGATTCAATTTAGATTAGGGTTATTTTTCAATACACTCTAATCCTTAAGATGAAGAACAAACTCAATTCTTAAATAAAAATAACGCATTAATCAAAATAAAAGAACAATAATATTAATTCATCAAAATAAATAGAGCTCTTGACCTTAACAATGGAGGTTTAGTTGTCCATAGTGTAAAAAAATCTAAATCCTAATCTAATATAAAACCTGAAACTAATAAAGAGAAGATGGAAGAAAGGAGAGAGTTGTGTGTTACTTCCTTTGTATTAGCCTGAGATTGGACTTGGGCTGGGTTGTTGGTGTTTAGCACCACTTGGGTGGCGTTTGGCGCCAGTTCTGATGCAAATTTATCACCTTCGCTACGAGTCTGATGTTTAGCGCCGAGCCACCCGAAGGGTAGTGGTGCTGGGAGGCAGACTGGTGTTTAGCACCGTGAGTCCAAAGAGTAATCATAGACTATTATATCGTTGAAAAGCTCTGAAAGATGGCTTTCTAATGCTGCTTGAACCATGTAATTTGGACCTCTGTAGCTCAAGTTATGCTCGTTGGAGTGTGAAGAGGTCAAGGTTGACAGCATCCATAAATTCTCTCTATGTTTGTCTTCAATTCTTGATTTCTTCTTGTGCTTTTGCTTCTCTTTTTCTAACATTTCTCTACAAGAATCATGAAACCAAGAAAATCAAAATACTACTAGAATAACATTGAAAATCATATAATTACCGAGCAAAAGTCATAAATTTTCTATAAAAATTGCCCCAAAAAAATACTTAAGATGCTTATGCATCAATACCAATAATATCCAGAAAAAGTAAGTGTAAGTCAATTGAATTCACAGACTTTGGACACACAATTTGAAAGCAACAATATTTTGCAAATTGTACAAAAGCCATATAAAATCTGTTGATTATTGAATATTTGTGTAAAAAATATTCGAATAACGGAAGTGTTTCAAATTTCCAACTGTATCAAGCAATGTAGTGAGTAGCTTGACAAAAAGAGTACTAATGCAAATGAATTTTTGTATCAAGTTATCAGAAACTGCATCTGAAAAAGTGAATTGATATAAAAAATATTATTTGAATTATATTATTATAATTTAGTCTGGAATGCTTTGCAAACAAAGAACTAAATATTTTACGGTTCAATAAAGAAACCGAGAAAGTCTACAATAGTCAATGTGCAAGAAAATGGAATGGCATGAAGAGGGAGTGTGGATGGCATGTGGGAGTGGAACCCAAACTCTTTCAACCCACTTGATATTTTGTTTTTTTATAGAACCCACCATGCTATTTGTTCGCGTTGCAGTGCTGTTTGCCCTGTTCTCTCTTAGCTTCTTCTACATCAAAAACCAAATGAAAAATCTATAAGAAATGATCTTGATATCGCATTAATTAGTCTCTAAAAAAATATTAATTTTAGTTTTTATAATAAAAAATAATAGACAAATTTTATTTTTCTATGAATTCATTACATAAAACTTAATAATTATACTTATATGTATTATTAACTATTATAACGTATTTATTTATAAAAAATTACTACGTAGATAACAACTTTTCGAACGAAACTTTATCTATTTTCATAAAATTCATGGTAAACAAAGAGCAGTTATTGAAGACTATAAACAAACTTAAAAGATAACGAATCCTTTCTTATCTAAAATTACATTCTTCTCATGCTCATGTAGCAACAACGAAATACACACTATTGTAGATAACAAAATATATGAACAACTTGTTTCGTTTCGCACTATCTACTGATATAGAACGATATACATATCTATTATTTACTATCATGTAGAATCTAGTTAATTAATACTTTTTTTTCTTTAAAAATTAATTAGTCCAAAGTCAAAATCTTTGAAATCTAATTGTCACTTTACTCTAAATAAAATGACTCGATACTGTTGATTTTCCAATCCAGGGGCAAAAATTAGTAAAGGTTTCAAGCGTAATATAAGTTTAGATGAAATCTTTTTTATCTGTTCAGAATCCGTAATGGCCTAGGTTTTATTTATTTATTTGTAGTGGCTGCAAATAATGATGTTTAGTTTAATATAATGTTAAGTTAATATTAGTTAATTAAACTGATGAACAACATAGTAAGGTGTTAAAATTTTTAAGAAAAAAATTTTAGGTGACTGACATACACTTCTTGTTTTTTCTTTTAAGTGTTGACTTTTAATACTTAGTACCACCAATTTACTAAATAACGTATATGTTACTTAAAAATTCAATAATTTATTTAGCTTGTGTAAAATTAAAGTCTAAAGGTCATGTACGCATGCACTGAAATAACAACTTAATTTATGTTAGTTTAGGTGAGTTTTTGTTGAAGTTGTAAATTGCAACGTGGTATTGGACTCGCTTTGGAATGAAGACTTGGGAGAAAGAAAATAATTTATGAAAATTTTAACCTAATTCTCTAAAATATATTAATTATGTGCTTAATTTGAAACTTTTTATTAAAGATAAATGATTTGAACTTTCTAATGTATATATTGAGAACTTTTTTTTTAAAGAAATTGTATTCTCTTTTTATATGATCACGTTTTAATCTAATAATAAAAATAAATAGAATAAATAAGAGGTTAAATTCTTTATATATTTTTGTGTGAAATATAAAAATATTTGACAATTTTAATATTTTATATTGTTATGGTGGCAGTATAATCCGTCATTGACTTATTGTAAAAAAAAAAAATTATATAAAGATGATGTTTTGCAATTTTTTTTGTAATTATGAAAAAGCCAAATATGTAAAGAAAACAAAAATAAAAGTAAAGAAGTGCTAGGGGACCAATAAGGTTTGTGATTTGTAGTCATTAATTAGCTATTATTAATGATTTTTAATGGTATAAAATTACATCTAATAGTATAGAATTACTTATTTTTTTGTTGTTGGCCAGATTTTAATAAAACGGCTGGCTCTTTGGACTTTTTCATAAAAGTATTCATACAACGTGCCTCTTTTCTAATTTAATGTGTTGGATACAAATTTGACATACATGGAGAAATTCTCTATCGCTCTGTCAGTACAAATTTTGAAGAAGAGAACGCACGCACTGAAACATCAATTATATTTATCTTCTCCTTTAATTTCTATTCCTCGAAGAGAGAATCATCCAATTCTCGATCTCTATGAAAAGATAACTAACTGCAGCTTCATCATATCATATTATTTATTTACAAGTACTTGCTTTCTCTTCGTCTGCCTTTGGATTGGTGCAATCGCAAGGGTTGAAACCTTTCTGAAGCAACTTCTCGACCTCTTCAAACTGAAGCCCTTTGGTCTCTGGTACCAATAGATAGATGGCAATGAGCCCAATTGTGGAAAACCCAGCAAAGAGGAGGAATGTTCCTGCAGCCCCAAGTGCATGGATGAGTGACAAGAATGTCAAACTCACTATGAGATTAGCACACCAGTTTGAAACTGCTGCTATGCCTCCACAAATTCCCCTGAATCTCAATGGATAAATCTCTGAGTTCAAAACCCAAGGTACTGATCCCATTCCAGGAGAGTAGGCTAGGATATATAGTCCCAACACTATAACTGCAAGCACTCCAATTTTGCTTGGGCATCCATCAGAAAACCACACGCGCTTTTGCTCACCGCACACTGCTCTGACTTCCTTTGTTTCCGCCAGGCATGCTCCCGGAAGATGCTGCATCATGTTCATTTATTATGTTAGATTAGATTAGACTAATACATAGATATATATAAGTTGAAAGAGATGGAAGTGATGAACTTACATTGCCCCCAGTGTTGGCACAGAAGGCACATTCAGCTTTCAAACATTTCATGCAGTTCCATGAAGAGACATTAGGGGCATCAAGATAAGCCTGGCATGTAGCATTAGCACCGAAGCTGAGGGTGTCAACATTGTCAATTGGAGGAGCGGTGGTAGCTGCCTGATAGAAAACTCCAGTAAGAGTGAGGAGGCAAATGATTATTGCAATAAGGGATAGGAGCATAAGCTTTCTCCTTCCATATTTATCGATGCAAAGCATGCTGAGGATAGATCCAACAGCGTTGAGACCAGATGTGACGAGGGAGAGTGCAAGTGCGGTAGATTTTGATGCAATGCCGGCAAACTGAACAATGGTTGGGCTGTAATACATGACGGTGTTGATGCCAACGAATTGTTAAGCGACTTGAGCAGTCACGCCTGCATACAATCCTCTTCGAACAGCAACGTTGCTGAAAGCAACCTTTATTTTCTCTCCAAGAGTTTGACCGATCAACCCTTCCTCTTGCTTCTCTTGTTCTACGGCTTCTCTCATTGCTTTTATCTCCCGTTCAATCTCGTCTGCTCTATAAATCTTTTCCAGGATTTTTCTTGACTCATTTTCTTTCCCCTGATTGTACAACCACCTCGGTGACTCAGGAAGGGTCAGCATTAAAACGAACTGAACCACCGCCGGAAGACCGGCCACCCCAAGCATCCAACGCCACGTTCCAGGAGTCTGTATATTATGTTAAATAGTTTAGTCAAATATGTTAAATTATCTAATCTTTTTTAGTTATTATCCGAATAGATATATATACCTTGGTGAATGCAAGGTTGATAAGGTAGGAGAGGAACTGGCCAAAGGTGATGAGGAGACCATTGATACAAACGAGAGCTCCTCTAATGGCAGCTGGAGAGGCTTCTGAGATATAGAGAGGGGAAGTCATTGAAGCTATGCCGACTCCAAAACCAACCAAAATTCTTCCAACGACGAGGACCCAAGGAGCAGGGGCAATAGCCATGACTATTGCGCCAAGAAAGAAAACAATATCAGCCCCCAAGATAGAGGTCTTACGGCCGAGCATGTCGTTCATCCATCCACCAAGTGCAGCACCAATGATGGCTCCTGCTACAGCCATACTTACAATGACTTCCTGCAACCATAATTTCTTATCAACTTCTACAAAGTCCTCGCGAATGTAAAGTAAGGCTCCTGAGATAACACCGGTATCGTAGCCGAAGAGGAGACCTCCAATTCCGGCCGATAGAGCAAGGCGCATGATATAAGGCGAACTGGTTGCTCTTTTCCAGAATTCCGTGAACTCTTGCTTACTCGCTGCCTCTGGCCCTCCTTCCATTCTTACTGATCACCTTATTAATTTAATGTCAACCCTATTGATGATTTCTAGCTTACCTCTACCACTTGCACTCTACGCTGAAAATATTATTATTCCATCAATCATTGTTTATTTATGCATGCAATTAATCTCTTACATTTCATAACATCATGCAGACTTTCAATTATAAAATAAAATTTGATCTCAACAATAATTAATCAATAATATCTATTCTTTCTTGTTCCGATCTTAACACCTTATCAAAAAGGTAATTATTATTGTTTCTAATTAACCATGTAGAGTTGTGATCAGCAACACAGAAACAATTAGGAATATATCCTATCATATCATTATTATTTATTTATATATAAAGGAAAAGTACAATAAAAAAATTGAGATAAATTAAACAAATAAAATATCTTACGTACTTGTACTATAGAAAAAGTTGAGAGAAAATAAACTTTACTATGGAAATCACAGCACTTTAATGTTAAACTTTTACAAAAAGTTTCTCAGATCAGTTGTGTGGTATTATGCTTTCTTTTGTCTCGGAAATTCGAAGTTATTGTCTTGTATAATTGGTTCAAACTCTGTATTTTTTCTCCTTTATATATAAATCTTTCACATTAATGGCAGCTAATATATTCATATCCTTAACAAACAACAAGATCCCAAAATTTGTCTTTATTATATTCAATCTTGTCTTAACTGTATATTAGTTTTCTTAATCCTATTCAATTCTTGTTTTGTTTTTTTGTTTTTTTTTTTTGTTAAAATTGATCTGTTTTTTAATGTATCTTATCTATTTATAATCTAAGTAAAGCTAAGTTCTCTAACAAAATAATAAAATAAAATAAAAAATAAGAATAAAATAGCTGCTTATTTTTTTATTTATATAAAAGTCAGCCCTTCAAGTTATGTAATTTTATTATTACTTTATTCGGAAAGACAAATAAAATTGTGCTGGCAATATACTTTTAAGGAGACCAATATCACTTTAATATTTTAAAAATTTTTAATATTTTATTATATTCAAAATGTATTCTCCCGTCTTTAACCAACAGCAAGAGTTAATTAATCAATTCGAAACATGTTTCAGAGTGAATATTTATTTGTTGAGGTGTTCAAAAAAATCATTTATACTAAATTTTAATTTAGTCTCTAATATTTTTAAAATAAATTATTAGTTTTTAATAAAAAATTGATAGAGAATAATAATATATGTACCTCAAAAATTGTTGGATATGATGATATGTTCTAAAGAGGTTATGCTCCGAATAACCATGTTAAAGAGAGAATATATAGAAGAGAAGAGAAGAGTAAAACGTTATTCCAATTAGCATCATATTAAATATATCACTCCGTTATGTTTTTATCTTTTATCTTCATTTGTTATATCACAATATTTTCTAGATCCTCATTTTTATATATATATGTAACAAACAAAAATAATATATAAAATATAATATGACCTCTAAAGATTAAGAATATATAAGAAATTATTGTTACACAGTTAATTTGTCAAAAAGAGAATTATCAATTACAAAACTACGAAACTTCGAAAGTAGCTATAACAAATAATTCAAAGTAAAATATCGAGACGATATTTCATGGTGCATATAAAAACTATCGCAAAGTAAATTATAAAAAAATTTTTTAAAAAAACCTAAATCATAAAGCAAAATATTCAACTACAACTATTACAAAATAAAATGTTTAAAGACCCACAAACCGGGTCAGAGAATACCAAATAATTTGTAAGAATAAATCAAGAAAATCATGATCACGAGTGGTCAGGTTGGCGACACTTCATCTTGAGTCACAAGAAGTGTCTGAGTAGGTCTCTTGGCAAGAGGAATTAAAGAAGAGATAAGGTCTTCATCTATCTAAGTCGGGAAGCTTTAAGAGGTTTCTTCAGTTCGGACATCCGATGGTGCACGAATTCCCACACTTTATACAACTGAACCAGCAATTGCACTGTGTCGTCTAAGTAATACCTGAGTGAGTCAGAGTCGATCCTACGAAGATTATGGTTTGAAGCAAGATATGGTTATCTTATAGATCTTAGACAGGCAGATAAAAGAGTTGTTGGATTTGTTTAAATGCATAAAAAGAAAATAAAGAGAACTTAACTAAGTTGATATGTTTGCAATGATAAGAAAATAGTTAAGGCTTGGAGATACTTTATTCTTCTGGATTAATCCGGTTTTACTGCCTTCTTCAACTATGAATGATTTCTTCTATGGCAGGCTGTATGTGATCAACGTCGGTTTAGAGGTCGCCAATGCTCCTCCAGATCTGAATCTCGGGGTTAGTGTGGATCCATTCTGATTGAGGGTGAAGCTCCTGCAGCTCATTCTCCTTAGTGATCCTACTTAAAACACCACAGACAAGGTCAAATCTTCCAGATCAGAGAATGATGTGCCTTTGGATTCTAGCCTCTACCACAAAGATTCTAATCTCTCCATACCTCGGCTGAACTGGTGTCTCGAGAAGTCCCTAAAGAAGTCGTGGATTAGCCGTCTAAAAGATGTATAATCAAGCTAGTGGTTCAATGCTTTCTAGTTACGTATTCACATGAACCCAAGAAGAACATGGGTGATTGTCAAGCACGCAGTCTTAGAATGAAGAACGAAGATACATCTTAGAATAGAGAATCAAACACGAATTGAGAAAGAACAATAGTACTTTATTAATTCATAAAACTCAGCAGAGCTCATCCCTTCAACCTAGGAGGTTTAAAAACTCATACTGATAGAAAATACAATGTGTAATTCAAAAATAGGCTGAACTCAACTCGCTTAGAATGTAAAAGTTCTCAAATAAATACTAGACTAATGACTAAGGATTACATAAGAAGGGTAAAACAGTCTTTTAGTGCTAAAATCCACTTATGGGGCCCACTTGGTGAGTGTTTGGGCTGAGCTTGATTGAGATTCACGTGCTAGGAGGCCTCTAGGGTGTTGAACGCTGGCTAGGAGGTCCTTTATGGACGTTGGATGCTCTTCTCATCTCCTTTGGGCGCTGGATGCCAGAATAGGGCATGAGGCTGGCGTTGAACACCAGTTTTGAGCCTTCAATTTTGAAGCAAAGTATGAACTATTATATATTTCTGGAAATCTCTAGATGTTAGCTTTCCATATCCATTGAGAACTCTCTATTTGGACTTCTGTAACTCCAGAAAAGCTCTTTCAAGTGCAAGGAGGTCAGATCCAGACAGCATTTGTAGTGCTTTTCTGCCTCTGAATCAGACTTTTGCTCCAACTCCTCAATTTCAGCCAAAAAATACCTGAAATTTCATAAAAAAACACAAACTCATAGTAAAATCCAAAAATGTGAATTTTACACTAAAACCTATGAAAATATAATAAAACTTAAATAAAACATACTAAAACTATATGAAAGCAATGCCAAAAACCGTATAAAATATCTACTCATCACCCGACATTTTTGGGTCACCAAAAGGACTATCATCATCCATGGGATTGATGATCTTCCCATTGACAACAACCTTATCAGGGTTGATAGGAGAGAAGTCCACTTCGGGAGCCAGAACACGGAATTGAGCTTTTAGGTTGTTGGTCATTTCATCCATACCTCAAATGGCTGACTCTTTAAGATTTACATACTCCTCCTTTAATCTTGCGATCTCATTCTTCAAATCTTGCTTCTCCTAGAAGACCCGAGTATAACTTTTCTCAGCCTTTTTCTTCAGACCCTTCGCCATGACACATGCAGCTTCAGTTTGCTTTTCCCTCTACTGAAACTTTGAAAGGTTGGAAACGAAAGCCTCCTTCTCCTTCTCCCATTCCTACTTGGCCTCCCACAAAGATGACATCTCAACCTTCATCTCAGTCAAAGTTCACTGAGTGGCACCAAGGAAAGTCTCCTCAAGCTATTTTAGTAAAGTAGAATAAACTCTAGTCGTTCTAATATCGCCTTGGGCCAACACTTGGAGATATTTTTTATGAAAATATCATCCATACTTATAAATCTATGAGGGAGGATGTATTTTTCACAAAAGGCCACAGCATTAAAACCATGGTCATACATACTGTCGGACTCAGAAGTTTTATGCTTTTTTTAAGTCGGCTCAGGAAAAGGAGAAATAGGAGGAGTGGTTTGAACATCAAACCCAGCAGGGGAGTAAGAGGAGGAGAAGAAGGATAAAAAAGAATCTTAACTAATTGAGAAGGACCCAAGCCTGACTTGGAGGAGTAAAAGAGGTCACCCAACTTGTCGGCCTCTTTCAATTGGATAGCTCGGGTGGTGGCGTTCTTTTTGGCCTGACGCAAACCTTTCAAAGCATGTGACCCACTAGTCATCCTTGCTATAAAACCAAATATAACGTCCAGGTTATATAAGTATAACAAAACACCAACAAGAAGATATCTACAGATGGCAAAGAAGTACTACCTAGCTTGGTATAGATATAGGTCAGGTTTCCTAGTAAGAATTTTTTGGTGTCAAGGTTAGGAGCTTGGCCCCAACACTCTTAGAACAGGACTACTACACACTCCTCTACCTCGTCTAAATCTTCAACATTGTATTTAATAATAGTGGGAAACTCTTCCCAGTATAGATTAAAAATAGGATCATCTTTTTTGTCAAGAAAGAAAGGTCGGGCACCTTCCAGACAAGTCCGCAAGAGGTTGAGTAATTTTCAACAAAAAAAATCATAGTTTTAAAACCCTCTTGCGAACACAACAATCAAACCACATTACTAGAGTAAGAAATGACACCGTTTTCAGAAGTAAAAATGGAACCATTTGGGGGCACAAAGCAAATCCTCGCATTCAACATATAAATCCATAGAAAAATAATAATTTTCAAAGAAAGAAAAGAACGCAGAAGATGCATTTTCAAAGGAACATTGATAACTGCCACTAAGAAACTATTTTTTCACACAAACATCAACAACAATAACGTCAGAAGCACATTATCCAACAAGAAACAGGAGTGCAGAAACCAAAACAAAAAAGGTGAGACCAACCTTGATGGAGGCACAAATGAAGGAATGTACTTGACAGCAAAACACGAACTTTTCGAAAGCCTTTGAGCAAACACGAACAAAAATCTGAAGTAGAAATTCAAGATAGAGAAAATCTTGAAAAGAAATTGGGAATGAGGTTATAGTGAAATAAAAAGCTTTGAGAAAGAATGAGGAAAGAAGAAAAAGAAGAAGAAGAAGCAAAAAGAAAAAAAAAAGAAAAGGGGTTGAGTATTTATAAGACTCTAGGAATAAAATGGTAAATTTACCCACCTCATTTATGATGTACACAGTCACCAAGGCAGCGTTTGGTTTCAAAGACACAGACACAAAGACATGGACATGTTAGAACATGTCCTATATTTGTTTGTTGAGACATAAATTTTTTATGGACACGTTAGTACACAAGCATACACAAAATACATGTATTCAGTGTACTCCCAAAATATTGAGACACAGAGACACAAGCAATTAGACACACTTATTTACTCTTTTACCCCTTATTAATTTCTTAACCCTAATTCTTTTTTCTCTCTCCCATTCTCCATCCACCGTGACTGTTCTCTTTCCTCCCTCCTCCCTCCTTCTGCCGTTGCATCCCGTGGTCTAGATTTGCCGTCAGCGCTGCATCTCCTCGTTCAAATCCACTGTCGCCGCAGCCACCACCGTCGCTGCATCTCTCCCTTCGTCCAGATCCGTGTGCTGTCGCCGCTGCGTCTCCCACTTCGTCTAGATCCGAGCGCTGCTGCTGTGTCTCCTCCTTCGTCCAGATCTGCCGCCGCTGTTACGTCTCCTTCTTTGTCCACATTTGCACCTGTCGCCTCTCCTCCCTCTTCGCGATATCCACGCCGTCTCTCCCTCTTCCTCTTTGAGTTTGCCATTATCGCCTCTTTTTCTACCTTGGTTCTTCTCTTTTTCACAGTTTGCTCTTCAGTTACCTTTTTCTCCCTTTTTATTTTTCTGTTGAAAAATAAAAATTTTTGTTGATTTTTGTAAAATTTTTGCTGATTGATTTGTGGTGAATCGTGTATGATAATGAATTTGTAATGGCAGAGATGGTGGATGATACTACAATGGTGGCTGATATTTTTTTTATAAGTATAATATGGACTTTTTCTAATTTTATTGTCTTGTTCAATGTTTACCAAACACAGTACATAGACACTAATAATTTGTGTTCATGTCCTTAATGTCTATGTTTCAAGAGATACATAAACCAAACGCTGCCCAAAGTAACCGTAAGACACGTGTGAAGGATTATGAAAAGACGCAATGTTTCAAATTCGCAAACACATCGAGAATCCGACCTAACTCCTCAAAAGGCGGTTTACCCGACGTGATAACCGACACCGCAATAAGGCAATCCGACTTGGTAGTGCTTGAGTCCGATCTAGTGGAATTTGGTCTCAAGGAGGGGCACTGTTCATACCCATACCTATTACCAGGCCAAGCTCAAAATAAACAAAGCCCAATCAACAAACATCAGCTGAATCAACACCTATCCAACCTCTTGCGATGATGTTATACAAGCGCTACTTGTCCGAATCAGTAACTTAACTCTTACAATTTCTCCTACTCATCTAAAAAGGAGATCTCAACAACTTGCCTAACTAAAAGAAATGGTTATTCACCATTAAAGATTGAGCTATTCTAAAAGGTGGTTATTGACTCTACATCTACTACTATAAATATATTGACACCGTCAAGTATACTTGGAATCCAATCTACTAAAAATCTGTCTAAAATCTTTGCTAACTTAAATATCAGAATTTTTTGCAGGTACCACTTCCACTTCCTCACGAGAAACTCAAATGGCGGCACCTCAATTCTAATAGACATTGGACGCTGTCCCAAAAAGAGTTTGGATTTCACGTTCAGACCCAAAACAACCTAATTTCAAGTAACTCTCAAAACAATAACTATATTAATTTATTCTTATCTTAATTAAATTGGTAGAATCACAATAGAAATCAAAATGAATTTCTTTTATTGAAAAAAAATAGCCTTTATTTATTATTTATAACATAAAAATTAATATAAAATTATTTTTTTTTATATGAAATGAGCCATAAACAATAGATCTCTCTACTTGAGTTGCTCTTATTATAATGAGTCCTTATCCATGTGAATACACCAATCAGTCAGCAACCTGTCACTGTGTCAGCTTGTAACAAAGCACCATGCTTTGGCGATCTATCATCATGTCATAGGATATACTTATTAATTTACATCTGTATCGATTTTATCCATTTGTCAAATAATCCAATTCCAAACGTCTCTCTTCTCTCCAAAAGCAATTTAATCAACAACCAAACAAGGCACACGTCATTTACACGTAAGACCCTCTTTTGACGATGCTCACCCGCATATCTCACAGGAAGCTTTGGACCTCCGCCCGCCGGGTTCTCCGCCCATCTCTCTGCCGAACCTCCTCTGCTCCGCTGCCCTCACCTCTCTCTCACTCTCACACCTTCTCTTCTTCTGCCTTTGCTCTTCGTTCTACAACTTATGCTTATTTTGATGTGAGTTCCACCATTCTATTTATCAATCAGCTTCATCACTTGGCCTTGGGTTTATTTAAATCGTCATGCCAACTTGTTTTATTTCATAAAGTTCTCTGCTTTCGTAGATGCTCACTTGCTTCAACTTTTATTTGATCAAGAATCACATTAATTTTTGTTAATTCTTACTGCCATTACTTTTACTAGCTAGGTTGATCAGTTGTTTCCCCTTCTATTTCGCACTTTATAGTCACACCGATTTCATTCTTAGACTTTGATACAGTTAATTTATGAGATGCTGTTGTGATGTTTCCCATTACTTATAGTTATAATTGGTGGCTGCATAATGTTTAAAAGTAATGACAAGTTTGATATATTTTTGGAAGCCTTTCTATGTGGATTGGAGTGAGTTTGAGTGTTTATTTCATCATATTCATTGAATTTCCATTTTGTAGTTCGATTTTCTACATTGGAAGAGGCATTGCTTTTCTACTCAACCTGCACTAGAACTTCCGGCCGGTAAGATCGTGGATGTGCCGTTGGCACAAACTGGGGAAGGTATTGCAGAATGTGAACTTCTCAAATGGCATGTCCAAGAGGTGAGTGAATTCCTAACGTTGCTCTATTGTCAATTGAAAACTGGCTCTATGGTCCATAAATCTGATAAACATTCAAAGTTTTGCTTTGCCAAATGTAATTTTTTGTTCAAAATTTGGTTGTGGGTTGCCATTCTGTGTTAAATTTGACATAACCATCATTTCCAAATAGAATTTCTAAACAATTCATTATGTCATCTTTGCAGGGGGACTATATTGAGGACTTTCAACCACTTTGTGAAGTTCAAAGTGATAAAGCTACTATAGAAATCACAAGTCGTTACAAAGGAAAAGTTGCACATGTTCTCCATGTTCCTGGAGATATTGTAAAGGTGAGATTTGAAATCTCAAAAATCTTATATTATTTTGTTTTATCAGAACTAATTACAAATATATTTAAGCTTTTGTTGGGTACAATTGTAGGTTGGAGAAACTCTTTTGAAGATATTAGTTGATGAGACTGCATTCCCTTCGGCGACTGTCGGTGATTCAGAAATTACAAAGTCACTTCATTCTGATCAAGTATTAGTCAATGAGTCTGCATCTGCTATAGCGGCTCTTGGTAATTCAAATAATGCAGAATTACTAGATTCTGATCTTGAAAAAAGGAAACGTGCTGCAGTATTATCAACACCTGCTGTAAGGAGTCTGGCAAAGCAACATGGTATAGACATAAATGAAGTATGTGGAACTGGAAAAGATGGAAGGGTACTGAAAGAAGATGTGCTCAATTTTGCTGCTAAGAAGGGAATCATTGTAAGTGTATCTGCTGTTTTGGATGCTGATAATGTAGAGAAGCCTAGAGGAGCAGAAGGATATACCGTGACACCTGAGTATAAATCACCATCAGAGGATAGGATACTTCCCCTAAGGTAAAAGCGTCCATAACCCCTTTTCTCCTGTGTCTTTTTTATGAGACAATGATGTATGTCAACCTGGAAAGAAAACTGTGACGAACTTGAATGTTGCAATAGTTTGGAAGTTAATTATTTTCTTCTCTATTCTCTTTTAGGGGATACCAAAGAGCAATGGTAAAATCAATGTCTCTGGCTGCCAAGGTCCCACATTTCCATTATGTAGACGAGATAAACTGCAATGCTCTAGTGGAGCTTAAAACAGCGTTTCAGAAAAACAATCCTTATCCAGATGTCAAGCACACTTTTCTGCCAATATTAGTCAAATCACTGTCAATGGCCCTCACCAAGTACCCCGCTTTGAATAGTTGCTTCAAAGAGGATTCAATGGAGGTCATACTCAAAGGTCTGTCTCTTAAACATTACAGGCTGAACTCTCGATATGTCTTGCTAGCCTTATTTGAAGGTTGAATGTGTTTGAATTTCGGTAGATTGAATGCTTTTCTGGTTAGAGTTGGTTAATATGTGGTGTCTGTTAATTCAATGGTTTATTTGAGGCATTAGCCGTCGATTTGGATCTGACAAGATAGGTTTACTTGCTATAGGTTCACACAACATTGGAGTTGCCATGGCTACTCCAAATGGTCTAGTTGTACCAAACATAAAGAATGTTCAGTCTCTTTCAATATTGGAGGTTAGTTTTCAATATTATGATTGTTTTATGCACACATTGTTATTTTGATCAAAGTGCATATCCGTTACTACTGATCACTTAGAGAGGTCTGGAAGATAAATATGTGTCATAATTTGAACTGCTTGAACATCATATACTTCGGTTCTTGACTTAACTTTTTTTGCTTTTTCTTGGTCAAATGTAACTGCCTGACATGAGGCTATAATGTGGTTGGGTTCAGTTGCCATCATGTATAGTGCAAACCTTTGCGTGCCTATTAGACATTCTTGTGCCTTCTCATGCTAATCTTATTTTCTTTATTTACTAAGATAACCAAAGAACTGGCAAGACTGCAACAATTGGCTTCAGAGAACAAGTTAACTTCTGATGATATATCTGGTGGGACGATTACTTTAAGCAACATTGGAGCAATTGGTGGAAAGTTTGGTTCCCCTCTTCTCAACCTGCCTGAAGTCTCCATTATTGCCATTGGTCGAATTCAGAAAATTCCACAGTTTGATGGCAATGGAAATGTGTATCCTGTATCACTCATGACTGTAAGTCTTCCATATCTATGGTGGCAAATTATATGGACGTTTTCGGGGAAAAAAACAAAAAAAAGTAGATACAGTCTCCTAAGACTATAGTTCAAAGCTTAGCATATCCATTTTATAGATGACTGCTGAGTTTGTCATTTTGCTGAAGAGAAAGGAAAGATTGTGATTAATGAATCCCTTAATTTTGTAGTTAGTGCTTTGGAGTTTTCTAGTTTCATGGTTAGTGGTTAGAAATATGTCCTTTTATAGAGAACTTGGTCCTTTATTCCATCCCTTGGAAGATAGTTCTTCGACTTAGAGAATGAATTTTATGATCCAGCAATAGCTAGACTTGGATAACATAGATGTAATAACCAACAATAATATTTACTTCTTTTTTTGGTTGTTTTGGCTTTAAAGTATAAGCACAACTATGACTACAATATTTCTCAACTATCCTATATTTTCAATCAAATGTTGTTACTCTTTATGCACTCTGATGTGTTTTTTTGCTTCCAGGTTAATGTTGGTGCAGATCATAGAGTCTTGGATGGAGCAACCGTTTCAAGATTTTGCAATGAGTGGAAACAATTAATTGAAAATCCAGAGCTCCTAATGTTGCATTTGAAATGAAATATTTTTACTTTAGAGTAACAAAAGCTGGAATTGTTGTATACAATGTTGATCTTTATATTAATCATAATAATAAATACATGAATGAGAACATTTAAAATTTGAGTATAGAGGTTATGGAAATGCTCCATTGAGTAACTTTTCCAGATATCGAAAATACAAATGAGTGCATTGAGCTTTATATATTTAGAAAAAGCAAATAATTGATAAAAAATAAAAATAACAAATTTGTCTTTTTTTTCATCATAAAAAAATACAAAAGAAATATACATTAAAAATAATATATATACATATTTTTA
>NC_029772.3:95008638-95011887 GCF_000817695.3 Arachis duranensis | reverse complement strand
ATTAACTAGTGAGAAAATAAAGCCGCCAAGAAGAAGAGTTGCTTGGCGGAAAATGGCAGCAGCCTGTGAGAAGCTTCTGCAACTGAGCACCAAGATCGTCGCCGTTGGCAGAAACTACGCTGCCCATGCTAAAGAATTAGGCAACGCCGTTCCCAAGGTCTCTTTCTCTCTCTTCTAATTTCTCTTCCCAATCAGTCGCTTCAATTCCCTCCTAAATCTTAATCATCTCATCCATCTTCCACCAAATTCACTCCTAAAAGATTGCAACTTTAATCCAACCAGCTATTGGATATGTTAAATTTGCCAGTGTTTTTCAGGAGCCGGTGTTGTTTCTGAAGCCAACTTCCTCTTACTTGCCAAATGGCGGAATAATTCAAATCCCACACAATGAGGGATCTCTGCATCATGAGGTCGAGCTGGCTGTCGTCATCGCCAAAAAAGCTCGTGATGTCCCCCAATCATCTGCCATGGATTATGTTGCTGGTAAATAATCTTCTCCTAAGGTTCTATGAAACTTATTTCGTGTTTATAGGATATATTCATGTGATGCCTGAGGTTACTCAGCTCTTAGGACAATGGATTATTAAAGATGCTTTTTTTTTTCTCTATATCAGGTTATGCACTTGCACTGGATATGACTGCCAGGGATCTGCAAGCTACTGCAAAGGTAACTTTTTCCCAATCCATGTGTAACTCTCAATGATATTATGGACATCATCTTCTAGGTAGTTTCTTGACTTATGAAGTTGTTTAGACAAACAGGTAAGAAATGATCTGTGTTAATACTTAATTCCCTTTGCTCTTTGTATGTGTTCTCCTAAATTAATCATTCAAAACGGATATTTTCATAGCCTAATAATTGTTGTGGTTTTCTTTTTCCCCACTTTTTACTGTTAGTCTGCAGGTCTTCCATGGACTTTGGCAAAAGGCCAGGACACTTTCACACCAATTAGTTCAATTGTAAGAAACTGTATCCCATTATGCATATTGTGCTCGGAAACTAATTTTTTTTAATGCAATAATAGAGAAATAAGTTAACTAGGATAGGATTAAGGAATTAAGAGCTATAAATTGCAATTTTCAGTTTTTAGTCAATGATAATAAAGTTTTCATGGGTAATGGTTACCCACACATATCTTGTTTTGCTCATGCTCGTGTAATTAAGCGATATTCTTAAAGTATACTATTTTTTATTTTCAAATTTTATGCAGTTGCCAAAGAATCTGGTGCCAAACCCGGATGATCTAGAATTGTGGTTAAAGGTTTGGGATCTTCTCTCTTTAACACCTCATCATGATATTGTGGTTGTTTAATGTCAATGGCATATTGGAAATTCGGAAACCTTAGAATGATGACCGACAATGGATTTGTTTTGATGTAGGTAGATGAGGAGATTCGGCAAAAGGGCTCAACCAAGGACATGATCTTTAAGATCCCATTTATAATTAGTCACATAAGTTCTGTCATGACATTGTTTGAAGGAGATGTGATACTAACTGGTATTGCATTAATACTTAAACAGCATATTATACTTGAGCCATATCTTACTTGATCAGAAAATGTCTTTAATAACCTTGGCATGTTATCTGCTGTTGAAAATATTCTTTGTGATGCTCAAAATACATAACCATATCTTTTGGGATGGATTAAGAACTTAAGATTTCTTTCTAATTCAAAACAAATGTCAACCAAAATGTTGCATGAGTTAGCTACAGAGTTAGATGCATTGAATTGGGAATTCGTTTAACCTTTGCTCTTGTAACATAGATTATGATGATGTGCAGGCACTCCTCCAGGTGTTGGCCCTGTGAAAGAAGGTCAAACAATAACCGCCGGCATTACAGGCCTTGTCGACGTGCAATTCAATGTTGAAAAAAGAAAAAAGCCTTCAAGCTCTTGATATGTTGTGCTTTTGATTACCCCAGGAGGTGCTTCAATTCTGCAGCAACCAGCATGGCATCCCTTGCCAACAAGGAGCAACAAAGTGGGGAACATCATAAAAAGTCTGCAAATTTGATTTTTATTTTATGACCATTCTCGGTGGCAGTGCAAGCCGTTTCAGAAATCTCACTTGAAAATGGTGATCTCTTTACAGTGGAAAATAATTATCACTCTATGGACATAGCCAGGTCTTGTTTGGCCTAAATGTGTATCTTCATAAATAATGCATTATTGCATAGCATAATACTGTGGATATAACTGACAATTGGTGCATATGAAGTATCCGTTATTATTTTTAGACATAAAATCATTTGCTCCCTATATCCAACCATTTTAATTTTCGGAAGAAATGATTCATGATATAATATCGTTTAGCTGACAAGTTTGAATTTCGACATAAGATGGGATGAATTTGTGTACTGTTAATGTCTAGGTTTCAAGCTCAAAGATAATTTGTCTCTCTCTCTTCAAGTCCTACCCTTAATTTGATAGCTCAAGCACATAAAGATGGTAGGTATTTTGGGACCAAATATATCTGAATAACGAAATCAAGCACGAAATACATTTGTCATCAGCATATTGAATCACACTGTTATTTTTATAAAACATGCGCATCCAGAGTTGTTAATGGACAATAGAGTCACATACACATTCCAGAATCCAGACTATGAGAATACACGAGAGAAGAAACGGATGATAAAGGAACACAGGTGGCAGGAACGGAAGAAGAGAAGGCAAGCGGAGGAGGAGGAGGAGGAGTTGTGCAGATGATCATGAGAAGTTACGAAAAAAGTCATAGATGTGTTTGTTGATTTCATGAGGCCTTTCTTGGTGGAGGAAGTGGCCTGCACCTTCAAGAACAACCACCTCCTCCAGAAGCGGCACATCTCTTTTGAAGCCTCCTTTGTGAATGTAGTCCTTGGCGCCCGGCGCGTTGTATGTCAGGTCAACATCCCCCACCACAAACTTCACCGGAACTTTGATTTGAGCACCAGTCCACGGTGCAGTCAGCTCCCAGTTTCTACACATATAGCAATAACAAAATCAAATAAAATAGAAAAAAGAAAGAAAGGAAGTAGTAGTAGTAGTAGGTGATATATAGTAAATTAAGGAACATACAGATCCAAACTCCTATAGTAGTTGAATCCCCCAGTGAAGCCAGTCTTTTGATATTTGGAGGCATAGTATTTGCATTCTTGTTCAGAAAGCCATGATGGCAACAGAATGGGAGATTCAGTTGGATGACCAAAGCCTTTACCCTTAGGCAGATAAAGCGGACCAGGGTTCCTATATGTCAGGAATTCCTTC
>NC_029772.3:94977875-95008579 GCF_000817695.3 Arachis duranensis | reverse complement strand
GTTCCAATCTCAGCAAACTCCTCCTCTATAACTCCACTCTCCTGTTTTCACCATCAAACCACATCAACTTTCAATGAATCAATAATCAGATCCAAGGAATACAATGAATTGAACAAGTACCTGAAACCTGCAGATGTAGTAGTCGTTGCCATAAACAGCTCTCAAGGTTTGGAGGGGCTTTCGCATGGGGTGTCTGGGAGTGAAGGCAACGCTCAAGTTAACAAGAGCCTTCACTCTCTCAGGCCGATACATGCAGAGGCTCCAAGCAGTCAAGGCTCCCCAGTCATGTCCAACCACAAACACCTTCTCCTCCTCTCCGGCTACTGCATCCAGCAGCCCGATGAGGTCTCCCACGATGTGGAGGCTCGTGTAGGCGCTCGGGCTGCTGGGTGCATCGCTGTCCCCGAAGCCGCGGAGGTCGGGGGCCACGCAGCGGTACCCTCGGGATGCAAAGAAGGCTATCTGGTGGCGCCACGAGTACCATAGGTCTGGGAAGCCATGGATGAATAGGATGAGAGGCCCTTCACCCTTCTCAGCTATGTGCATGTTTATGCCATTCACTTTCACCGTACGGTGCTCTATCCCATCCTCCATTATTGTTGACTGTCTCTTTCTTTCTTTATGATTGTATGTGCGTGTGGTCTTAAGCTTGTAATAAGAAGATATATAATATACTTTGCGTCATGACTATACAGTGCAAAATACTAGATTCTTTGCTTTAGAAATTAGATAAGGATGTTGATGCTTTGATCTGCTTTGTATGTTTGGTAAATATTTTTTGAGTTTGCTTGACCTTCCTTGTTATTATAACTGATTATAATATCAATTTCTAGCGTGTCGCTTCTGCTTTGTGGCTTTTTAATTTAATTTATAGGTTGGATGTTATGTGATTACGTGAAGCACGTTTCCATTTTGTTTTTTCTGCCCCTTAGCATTTGACTCGCATTGCTTTCTAGACTCCGATTTTTTTTTTGTGCAAAATTAGCATTTTTTGTTTTTTCTACTCAGATTTTTTAGTAAGCTGGAAGTCTAATGACTAATTTCTTGGATACTGCAGAGTTAAAGTGAGCGATCCTCCCAAACAAACAAGTTTTATTTCCATTCTCCAGTAAATATCGAATTTGAAAAAGATGATTAAGAGACACAGATCCTATCCATCTGTGCCAACTTGCTTCTAGACTCAGATTTTTAATCATATACTTAAGCGTGTTTCACTTTCATCGCTACTGCAATGACTGTATAAATCATTAGAAGAGGAAATGCAATACCAGGAGCGGCCCAGTTAAGTTAAGCCTGTAGTGCCCAGCCCAGTTGCCCACCAAAATTTGTTGCTTCAGCTTGGCCTTGTGCTCGTATTGCATTGCCTCTTTTAGGAAGCCCAGCCCCAAAACATAAAAGAAAGCAAAAATGTTACAATCTCCAGGGAACTTGAACCAAAAAATAGAAAAATCTCCAGGGAAGGTAACAGTGTTTTGCAAGGCACAATGGCACATGCAGAGCCCTTTCTCGATTTCAAAAGAAAAATGACTTTGTTATTGTACAATCCTCTCTAATCGCTAATCTGAATATCATCACCACTTTCTAATATTTGTCTTTTGCATGGTACTATTCATTCATCTGTAAGGTCCACCTTTTTTTAAAAAAAATTACCTTACTACTGGTTGTTTTTGGAGTTCTACTACACATAAAATTAAGAGTAAATCACACAAACAAATTAAATGAAGATCAATATTACACAAATATCTTAAAATAAATTAGCTTATATGCATATTCTAAAGTAATTATATATAAATCGAATTAATTAAATTCGATTAATATTTTTTCAATGTAATCCATTCGATTTACTATTAAACAACACATATATAATAAATTGAATCAGCTTTATTCGATTTACTATTGATACAGATTATTCACATTTTCTACTTTTAAGTTAATGTTTACTTATTCTATGTTAACTTTAAAACATAAATATCAAGTTGATTTGATTTATATGTAAATAGCGTAAATCAAATCAAATTAATTTGATTTACATAAATATGTAAATAAAACAGATGTGTAATTAAATTGTATTTAGGACATTTGCATAATTTTAAATCTCAAATCTCAAACGGTTTATTAATGTGAATTATCTTAAAATTAAGGTAGATATTTACATGAAAATATTATCTTTATATAAAAATATTTATATGAAAGTATCTTTATAAATTTAAAAGATTTTAAATCAAAACTCTTCTACAACAAAAATATTTATAAATTAATATTTTAATCATTCTAAAATTAAGATAATAAAACTCAAAAACAATGAATACAATAAATTCAAAAGTGATTAAAATATTACTTACTTACTTTATCAAGATTTTCACTTTTAGAAAAAAAATTTCCAAAGGTTTTGTTAAGAAATTTTGTTTCCCACCTTGTTTCAGTTGCCAGCTTTTGTCCCCACAGGCACAGCCCACAAATATATATTGCTTTATTGCTTCACATGAATGCTATTTACCACCTTGACAGAATGACAGTGGCACTGCCCACTACCATTGTCACTTGATGCTTTATTTTTGCAGAGTTTTGACCGGTCCTTAATATTAATACTCTACTGCTATTGCTACCATGCAGATATACTGATTAATGATTATGTGCTCTTATTGATTATTTCTTACTAATGCAGAAATACTACTATATTCAAACAACACAAGAAGAAATTTCTCTTATTATTGCAAAGAAAAACACCTAAACATTTCTGGCTTTAAACCGCACGCATGATCCCTTTTCCAAGTTCCCAAGTGAAAAAGGAAATAGTGATAGATAATTCAGATAACCAAAAAAAGAAAAAAAGACATTCACGACAAATTAAAAATCCAAACTTTGCCATGTTTATTCAAGTGACCAAGTAAACTGGCAAGGCAGAGGTAGACATCCTCTGCTGCTCCATGTTAAGCTCCCTGAGACCCGGATAGGGTACACCAACGTGACCCACACCCTTGGCCGTCGGCGTCAAGGTTCCGGCGCCAGCGAGTGGACCAGAACATGGACGTGCGGTGGTTCGGTAGGGGGAGGTGGTGGGTCCGGTTCTGGTGTGGGTGAAGTAGACGGGGCCAGAGATGGAGGCCCTGGAAGGTTGATGGGGTTGCTGCTGAAGGCCTTGGTGGTGACGGTGACGGTGACGGTGGGTCCACTTCCATTTGAACAAGTTCTTCCACCATGGCTTCTTCGTGGTAGAAATGGAATGGAGTTCGTTTGGAATGTCAGGCTTGTGAAGCTTGAAGCGTATGGAGTCTATGGATCTTTCTGGGTGCCTCTTGTGCTTCATGGCTTCTTCCAATACCTGCTTTTAATAATAATAATAATAATCAATAAAAATAATAATAGAAAATGGAAACAAAAAGAATAAAGAGACCTGAAAATAGTTGAGTTGAGGGTCGAAGCCGTAGTCACTGAAGTGCTGGGGGTCTGGCATGGGAAATATTGGGGATTTAGTGGTCATTGTGAAGGGTTTGTGGTAGATTTGTAATTAGAGGCAGAAATTGAAGGGAAAAAGTTAGGTTGAAATCACTTGTTCTTCATTCGTGTGTAGTAGTGACTAGTGAGAAAGGGAGAAATGGTGTTTGTTGTTTTATTTTGGGTTTCGGTTTCGATTTGGGGCTCAAGGGTGAAAGGCAGTTGGGGTTGTTGCCTTCTTGGTAAATCCACTAAATGCGTTTCGTGTTTCATATCTTTTATATTCCCAATGTCATTGCTAACCCAAAAGACTTATTAAAATTTATTATTAAAATTAGTTAGCAATGTAAAATATATATTAAAATATAAAAAAATATGGAGAGCTAATAAATATAGCGTATAATGTGTATAATATGAATAAAATTAAAATTAACATCAAATGATAATTAAGTTAATTAATTATTAATAATTTTTAACTTAAAATTCAAAATAAATAAGAATTTATAGTTACGTATACTATAAAAACAATTTCCTTCTCCTTCATGTGATGTGAATTCTTTTTCGTCCACTCTCTTCTCTTCTCATTGGTAAAAGTTTCGACAGCAACATTAGTTATCGCCGCCGGCAGGGACGGACATAAGGGGGCGAGTGGCGGTCTCGGCCCCCCCAACTTTTTTTAAGAGTAATAAGTTATTATGTATAATTTAATTTTTTTTAAAAAAATATTTAGTATTTAGTCTAGTATAAATAAAAATTCAGTCAAATTTAAATATTAATAATTTTTAATATCTAAAAAGTAAGTAACAATATTAAAGAAATCTGAAAAAGATATTATTACTAATATTTTTTAATTAAATAAAAAATTTCAAATATCATAGAGTGAATTCTTTTTCTTCTTGTAGCAGTCTTTTTTTATTCATTTGGTATTAATTCTCTCTGTTTCAACTGCTACAATTAAGAGATCTTTTTCAACTATGAATATTGTGAAAAATAACTTAGAAACAAAATAAAAGATGAATTTCTTGATAATTTTCTTTTAATTATATTGAAAAGAAAATTACTGAAAAATTTTATACAAATTCTATTATCGGTGAATTTTATGATATGAAGAATCGACCATTTCGTTAGTAAAAAGTATACACATATTTCTTTTTACTTTAAAATATATTCTCTGTCAATATATTTTTGTAATACATCTTATATTATATAATTTTTTTACATAATTTTTAATATTATATGTGTTATTGGCCCCCCCATAATATCATTTCTGGATCCGTCCCTGGCCGCCGGAGCATCGGACCACGCCGCTAACGTACGAGCAGCACCGTCGCGCACTTTGCGTCACATCACTCACTAGAAACATCTCAAGGCGTCGGCCGTGCGGCTCCCTCCCGCAGCCGGCGTGTTTCATCATCACTTCATTTTTATCCGTCACAAACAAATGGATAGAAGCAGCTTGCCGTATCATACGTAAATCACTCCTCACAACCACGTTAGTGGAGAACAATAATAATTAGGATTAGTAATTAAACATGTCACTTTCTTTGCATAAAAGCTTCTATAATACAGAACAAAATTTGAAAAATCTGTTTAAGTGGCTACATTATTTATAAATCACTATTAAGATTTTCATAATTTTAATTTTTCCAATAAGCTTAATCTTTTTCATAACTTTTAATAATTAAAATAACCATCTAGCTACTTAATGAAATAAACATCCAACATTTATTAATTATATATACTTAAACTAACCATTCTCGTAAGAATTACAATAATTATCTGTCAACCTATTGAACTGAACATCCATCAATAGGCACGTAAGAGAAAAGCATGGGTGAGAAAGGCATGGTACGGCTGTGGGCTACAAGGTGTCACATTGTTAAAATTTAAAATTTAAAATTAGGAGATTAAAATTTAAAATTTGATGTTTATTTTATCATATATTTTGGGGGGTTTGGTAGTGGTCTAGTGGATAGGAAATTGTTAAAATTTAAAAATGGGAGTAAAAGTTTTTAGTTATTAGAGTTTAAGAAGTGTTTTTTATTTTCTAATCCATTGTGAGCCAATAAATCATCCTATTGTACACATTGTCAAGATTTTTCATTGTCTCTCTAGTGGAGTTTAAATATAAAATATATATTAAAAATACATTAAAATATATATATTTATATATAAATAAATAATAATGATAAAAAATAAAAGTTTCATGAAAAAAAAAATAAGAATTGATTAAATTACTAAAAGATAATATAGGTTGTATTAAATTTGACAAGTTAAAATTGATCAAATTATAAAAAATATAGTCAAAATTTATGACTAAAATTTATCACAATTATATTATTATATATTGGTATTTATATTAAAGTTTTTGGTTCACGATTGAATCTGTTCAACTAACTTGTCTGATTTAGTTTTCAAAACTATGAGTAAAACAAGTTCTTAACTTCTTGTGCTATAACCTTGTTAGATATTAGATGGAGTTGTTAAAAATGACTATCAGTGATTAAGAAAATGAGTATATTCAAATTTATAAATAAATATCATATGTAATGATATCATTCAAGTGAAGTTCCTAAGTTAATACGAATTTAGATTGAGAGTATTTATTTATTTTTATTAGGAGAGTTAGTAAAGAGCAAAGATATATATTATTATTGTAGTTTTGTTCCTCTTTTTAGTATATTATTATGTTATTGTTAAAAGAAAATTATATTGAGATTATATTATATTGTTGTTGAGGTGTTTATGTAAGTAAAAAATCTTAGATGAATTAAATCGTGGGCGTTCATATTTTCGTTTGGTATAATAACTTGTTTAATTCAAGCCAATTATTTTAGAATTTGTAAGTTATGGAAGAATTCTCTCGCAGTTATTTATTTATCGAATCAGTTTAATTTAGTATTAATTAATAAAAAGTTGAAAAATTTTGTAAGAATAACTTTCTCACTTAAAGTGTTTGTGATGAAAATAAGAATATTTTTTTTTAGAGAAGTTGTCAAGTAAATGAGTTCTTTTTTGAGAGGCGATGAAAATCAAAAGTATTATATTCTCATGCTGATTTATTATAATCATTATAATGATCTTTCAAATCAATAGAAAATCAAAGTAGTTGGAAGATAATATCTATCCACTGAAAAACTTATAATTTTAAAGTCTTGTTGATATACAACTTTATGAAAAGGAGCTCAGGCTGCAACTTAAAAAAAAAGTTCAATTAAGGCCGTATAAAAATGATAGGGGAGAGTTTTCTTCACATGATGCCAATAAGATATGTAACACTCTATTATTTATTGTTTTATACTTAAGTCATAATTCAATTATGGTTTGGTACTACGACACAAGATTAAGATATAAATACGTATATATAGAAAGTAATATTATACTAGAAGCCTGTGAAAGGATTTAACATTCAAAAAGAAGACAATTTATCGATTGCTCACACTCGATAATGTATATATATAAGCGCGTCAGAAAAAAGGTAGATCATTAAAAACTCGAAGGAAGAATATGAGTATATATATATATATATATATGCCTTTCGAGAATTTCATTTGTACAGAAGGATTCCTTTCCTCACGCGAAAGGAAAGGTCGTCAACTCCATTTGTTAGAACAGCTTCCATTGAGTCTCTGCACCTATCCCTTTTTTATTCTCGCTTTCTTAATGTTTATTTCCTTTCCGAAAACGGGATTTGGCTCAGGATTACCCATTGTTAATTCCAGGGTTTCTCTGAATTTGAAAGTTATCACTTGGTAAGTTTCCATACCAAGGCTCAATCCAATTAAGTCCGTAGCGTCTACCAATTTCGCCATACCCCCTTTTTTTCCTTGCGATTAGAATCGCATTAAGATGTTTTCTTTTTATAATTATGTCGGAACTGTAAAACAGTTGGATAAACATAATCTATCTCTTCAAAATACATCATAAGCCTCTAAAGGCAAGTCTTCAAAACAAGTGTATAAAGAAGAGAGTCTAAAATTAAAACAGAATAAAAGGTCTTCTTCGCTGTCCTTCCAATTAAACCTCTTGCTCACGGAAAAGAGCCGGGACCAACATCTAAAAAGTAATAATTTTCGGAACGGGTGAGAACATCATTCCTTACGGGGTTCTCAGCAGGATAAAAATTTTAAATAGAGACTATGTAAAACCCAAGGTTCTGAAAATCGGACCGGATCGGCCGGTCAGACCGGTTCAACCGGGAACCGGCGACGCAAGAGGTCCGGTCCTCCCCTATAACCGCTTGGAAAAAAACCGTCCTAAAACCGGCAAACCGGCCGGTTGGGCCAGACCGGTAACCGGGCGGTTCTCTTAAAACGACGTCGTTTTTTACTTTAAAAAAAACCCGATAACACTCGTTCTCGACCCCCCTTTCTCCATTCACTCAGATTCACCTAATCACCTCATAGCTCACTCCAAGGACTCCATCATCACCGAACCGTAGCTCTAGGAACCCCGAACCGTAGCTCTAGGAACCCCGAACCGTAGCCCTCCATCATCGCCGCCGTTCAGAGGTCGTCAGCGCCGCCGCCGTCCCAAGTCCTCAGGAACCCAGTAAGTCAGCAGGTCTCTTCGTCTTCGCTGGCTTCTCGAACCAGGTGAGTGCTCCTCGTCTTCATCTTCTCTGAGCTTCTTCTTCAATTTTTTATCCATATTGTTTCAATTCTTCTTGGGTCTTGGTTTGAAGTTTGGTTCTTCTTCTTCTTTGGTCTTCAGTCTTCGTTTTTCGGACTTCAGTCTTCGTTCTTCGTTCTTTGTTCTTCAGTCTTCCTTGTATGTATGGTTCTAATTGCTGTGAAAATTCGTTCTTTGTTCTTCAATTCCTTGTATCTATGTTCTTCCTTGTATGTATGTTTGGATTGGTTGATAATGCTGGAAACTGTCTCTGTTATGTGATTTGTATCCAGAACACCTAATAGGCTAATATTGCTGTTTTAGTGTTTTGCTGTTTTGTAATTCTACCTGTTACTCTGTTTTGGTCTAGAACACCTAATATGCTGGACAATTGTAACTGTTACTCTGTTTTGGTCCAGAACACCTAATATGTTGGAAACTTACTCTATTATGTAACGGTTACTCTGTTTTAGTGTTTTGTTGTTTTGTTAATGCTGGAAACTTGTAATGTTTTGCAATATTGTTGAATGCTGTAGGCAGAATTTAGATATGGTCTTGTTAATTTCATTTCTGTTTTTAATGTTGAAAACTTATTCTGTTTTGCTGTTTTGTTAATGCTGAAAACTTACTCTTCTTGGGTCTTGGCTCCTGTTTTTAATTGCTGATGGCTCCTGCTTTAGGTTAAGAATATGGTTAATCATTGTGTTGTGGCTCCTGTTTTTAATTGCTAATGGCTCTTAACTTGTTGTTGTTCATTGTGTTGTGGGGCTATTTTTAATTTCATATCTGTTTTTCATTGTGTTGTAGTTGCTGGTTTTGCTTTGATTTGTAGTTGCTGGGTGAAGGTTTAGTGTTTTGTAATTGCTGGCTTTGTTTTCTAATTGTTGGTTTTGCTGATGGCTCCTAATTTTTTTGTTCAAATTTGCTAATGGCTTTGATGTGTAGTTGCTGGTTGTGCTGGTTTTGCTGGCTTTGTTTGTAATTGCTAGGTGAAGGTTTAGTGTTTTGAATGTCTGATATTCTGATTTATGATTTCTGAATCTGAAATTAATTAAATCATTGATTTTTTATTGTTGAAATTGTTGATTAAAATGGATTCGTTATGCTATTTTTGCCGTTTTTTAATTTTTAAGTATGATGTTTTTGAATTTTTGTTGAAATAGTTATTGATTTCAGGGTTTAGAGTGATTATTTGTTGCTGGTATTTAACTTTTGTTGCTGTTAAGTTCTGTTAAGTTGCTACATTCAAACGTGCATTAGCCCATTCATCTTCATTTGCAAATTGCAATAACAAAAAGCTTCTCATTTGATGGTCCATTAACTACCTCATTTTCTAGTACTATTCCTTTTGTCATTGCTTTAGCTGAAAAAATTGGAGGGGCTGGATGAGGAGACATTGATGCCTCGGAAGACACCACCACCATTAACATATCCTTGTTACTTGAAGGTTTCTTTAGCACAATAGTTGAAATCACAATCATAATTACATAATATATTTAAATAGTTATCCCAAAACAAAACAAAAAAAGAAACTCACAAGAACATTTTGAGGTTTTGATGATTGATAAATCTTTATGTTGATATTTAATATTTGAAATTTTTTTATACTATTTAACTTGAGTTTGTATATTAATAAGATTATATGAATTTGATTGATGACATTTAATGTAGTTTTTTTAAATTTGAAAACTATTTTAATATTTATATTATACTATAATTATATTTTAGGATGTTTATTTATAATTTATTTATTATTTTATTTTAAAATAGTTTTTTTGATTGAACCACCGGTTAGACCGATTAGACCAGTGAACTAGTGAACCAGTAACTAGAGCGATTTGATGACCGGTCCAGTTTTCCGAACCTTGGTAAAACCACATGAACCCGCTAGGCAATCCTAATCTCCAATCACACAAAGTTCAAGCCTAGGATTCTTACTAATCCGATCAAGGTAGATAAACTAAATCTCAACTATATTAGTGATCTTTAAATCTCAATTTTCTCTTATACAAGTCATCATCTTCTCTCAATATCATAGATTCCCAACTCATTTAATAATCTAATATTAAAATTTAATTTTAATATTATCAATTCATTCTCATTTTTTCCACAAACCTCAATCACCACCTTTCATCAAGAACAACCTTCAGCGTCATCAGAACTTTCAATTGTGCAAACACATACAAGACAATACAAAGAATACACAAATGGAGAGAACATGTACAGTAACTAGTTCAATTAGCATATAGCTACAATTATTCAAAAAGACAAGCCAAATATAAGATGCACACCCAAACAATACACACAAATGCAAAAGGCGTATGCCTATCTTATAGTCAATGAGCTCATTTGTTGGTTATACAGCCAAATCTGACATGTCCGGTAGCTAACCCTTGACAGTCTCTCGGTGTGTGTATCCCCAAGATCAAACTCATATTCATTGATCAATGTCCATGGAAAAAATATTCGGAAAAGTAAGTGGTCAGCCATATCTTGCGACGGAGGGTCAACAAAGTCTCAATTTTGACCGGAAGCAAGTGGGACAAAACCACAATCATTGAATATTACCCCAGAAACTCAAATACTGACTAGGTACAAGCGGGACAAAACCACAATCTTTGCATCTATCCGAGAAGCTGAAATACCGACCGGGAGCAAGCGGAACAAACCCACAATCTTTGCATCTATCCTAGAAGCTCAAATAATGACTGGGAGCAAGTGGGACAAAATCATCATCCTTGCATCTACCCCAGAAGCTCAAATACTAATCAAGCTCATTCTTATTATCCTCTCGAATCAACTCAATCTCATCATTCAATCATATAATCTCATTCTCATTATCTTCTCGAATAAACTAAAGATTTAATTACTCTGTTGGTCCCTATAGTTTGACAAAATTTTCAATTAGGTCCCTATACTTTTTTTTCTTTTAATTGGGTCCTTATACTAATTTTTTTTCAATTAGGTCCTTCTTAGTAATAATTGACTTAATTTTATAGGGACCCAATTAAAAAAAATTTAGTGCAGAGACCCAAATAAAAGGAAAAAAAGTGCAGGGACCCAATTAAAAAAATTTTGGTGCAAGGACTCAATTGAAAGGAAAAAAAGTATAGGGACCTAATTAAAAATTTTGTGAAACTATAGGGACTAACAGAGTAATTAAACCTAAACTCAATCTCATCATTCAATCATTCAATCATATCATCTCATTCTCATTATCCTCTCGAATCAACTCAGTCTCATCATTCAATCATATAATCTCATTCTCATTATCCTCTATAATCGTTATAGGATTTACAGAAGTTTAAAATGTTAAGAAAACGATTTAGAGGCATAAGATTCGTTCCAAATCATAGAAAATAGCTATTGGATCTCAAATAGGAGTTACAAAAGCGAAACAGCGGATTGGATAGGCAAAAACAGTTAAAAATCATCTGCCATCTTTGAAAAACAGGACAGTTGTGTGTACGCATGCCTCTCGTGCATACGCGCAAGTCCCCCTTTGCACGTACATGCGGAACGCGCACGAAAAATATTTAATTCTGAAAATGCGGGTTGTGCGTACGCATGTCTCGTGTGTACACACAACTCTGTTTTTGTGCATACGCATGAAACTCGCATGAAAGCATTTCTCTTCTGTTACCCCCTCATGCATATGCATGACCTCAATTTTCTACAACTTCTGCAAAATTCAATTTTGAAACCAGATTTTTAAATGTTCATAATTTTTTTGTTAAAAAATATTTTCCGTCCATTCTTCGAACTCCATAAAATAGATAAACCCAAGTTTTATCTAAAATAAGTTTCACAGAATTGAGAGGTCCAAGAGCCAAGCTATGGCCCATCAAATTTCATCAAAAATCCGTTTTTACCCAAAGATTTTTTCATAACAATTTTCACCAATTCCAATTCCAATTCAATTCAAAAAATATTCCAATACCACTTCTAATCTCCCTCAACATACATTTATTAATTTTCTACCCTTTCTAATTGTTCAATACCCATTTAATCAATTTCTCAAGATAACCTCAACATACACACTCCTACAAACAAAATCCACAAACATTCATCATCAAATATATCATTCTCCTACAATATTTCACACCAATTATCTCAACTTACCTCATAGAAAATTTCTCACCCTATCATAGTCTTCGACCCAATTTACACACATTACAATTCATACACCCAATTCTCAATCAAAGCTTCAACATACATACTCATTTTCATGCAACATAGAACCAACATACATCACAATATCCAATTGCAACAATATCATATAGCACCTCTCAATTCGTCAAAAACTCATTATTTTCACTCTCATTTTCATGTCAAAAACACATCAACCAACATAATACTCATACTAGCCATTATTCAAATACATCAACAATCAATTCTATTCAACTTATCCTAGGAGCAAGTAACCTAAGTTTTCACATAACCTTACATAATGCCTATTCAAAACTACCATCCATACCTTAATGTCGCAATTCCAAGCTTCCAAGCTTTCTTTGCCAAAATTCTACTAATTCAAGCTTCCAATTACTCAATCTAACACCATATTATACATTTTGGCACAAAATCAAAACTAGAGTTTATATAAATTGACGAACCAAGAGAGAAAAAAGTTCTTTACCTTTATCCTCTGAAATTAGTGATAGATACCACCAAGAACATAAGTTAAAAACCCTTAACATCAAAATCACTAAAAATTCTCAATATCCATACCAAAAATATGAATTTAGAATTGTTAGAGAAATTGGGACTGGGATTTTGAGTTACTCACCAAAATATTCAAATAAAATTGAATAGGAGAAGACAAGATTCGCGTGGCTGCAAACGGTGCGACAATCAGAGCTCTGTAACAAAAGTTATGATAGATTGAAGGTGAGGGTAGCTAGGGTTTTCTCTCCTCTCTTTTCTCTTCTCTCAATTTCGAATCTCTCTCATAAAATGGAGAAGGAAGTGCTGAAATGTGTGTTAAGTATGAGTGTATATATGGGAGCTTGGGCCCACTTGGACCCGGTTCACTTGTTTTAGTCCGTTGGCTCAGTTTTGAGCCAAAACCTTTAAGATAAGCATTTTAATTTGTACCCTAAATATTTTTATTTTTCCAAATTAAAAATATTGATTCTCTAATTCTTTTTCGCTCTCATTTAATTTATTCATTAGTTGTTAATTATTTATTTAGTATTTTGTAAAATTTTAGAAGATACAATAATATGGTTACTACAATATGAGAATCCCATGTTAGAAATATAAAAATACTTTATGCAGAGTTGCATGAAAAAAAATATGACCTAAAATTTGTTGAATAAAAAAGAAATCATTGTCAATCACAACAATCTCGTAGAGTCAAAAGAATTTGACATGATGTTTAATCAAGCTATGATTGTTGAAAAGAGATTGTAGCAATATATACAATCAAATAGAATAAAAAATAAGTCTTGAAAAGATACCGTAAGAACCAAGATTTAATTAATCATTTAATTAAAATAAAATAAAATAATAATTTAAATTTGCTCGAAATAAGTTCAAAATTTAGAAGTCTTAATTTAAAAATTTAGAGGGGAGATTTGAATTCAGTGGATTTTTTCGAGTGGAAAAATATTATTTTCTACTGATAATTACGTAAAAACGTGTACCAATAAATTAGCCGGCAGTATCGGATTAAGTCTGTCTGAAACTATGTGAGAGTAATAAAAACTTAAGAAAATATATAAATTTAAAAACTGAGCGTTAATTTTAAAGGTTTAGCCCAAAGTTGGGTCAAACGAACCAAAAACACTAACAGGTTGGACCAGGTCAAAGTTGGACCTAAGCCCAACATATAAATACCCAAAAACAAAGCCAATTCAGCTCATAACTCATCAAACACACTAACCTAGCAGCTGATAAGTGAGAAGAGAAGAGAGCCACCAAATATTATTCACATCCATCTTAAATCAATCATAACTCGAGTTACGGTATTCCAATTTGCGTGCTGTTTGCGGCCATACGAACCTCTTGCCGAGCTTGTCAGTTCTAACTAAGCTTTGTTGGTATGTTTTTGAGTTTTATACTCCCTTTTTCTGTCCTAAGTAAATTTCGAATTTTAAGTTTAGTTTTTGAGTGATTTTTGTAATTTGGTTGTTTAGGTGCTAACCATTAGTGAGGAATTATTGGATTTCATCTCCAATTTCTGTGGTTAAAATAAGGTTTCTCAAAAAATTTTATAGTTTGGTATATTAGGTATTGATGTTGGTGATATTGGTATGTATAACTTGATATTTGGTGACGTTTGGAAGTGGTGTTGGTGATTGAAAGCTTGTTGGATTCAAATCTTGGTGTTTTGTGCATATTAGAAATTGGCCAAGGTACGGTTTTAGTTTTTTCTACGGAAAAGTAATATTTCATGAACCTTAGGCTAGTGGACCTTATGATAAGCTTGAATTGTTGATGATGTATGATGATTATTGATGATTGTGATGATTTTGATGAATTATGATGGTGATTGTTAATGTTTGATAATAAATATTGATGATGATATTGGATATTGAACTTTGTGGTTGATATTGATATTAAATAATGGTGAATGGTGAGTTTTGATTATTGATTGAATTGATGAATAAGAATAATTATGGATTTGGATTGTTGTGATGATGATTTATGATGATGAAGTTGATAGGAATTTAAGTAGATTGGTAAGAATTAAGTGGTTTTGATAGTGAATGAATAAAAGATGGATTGAGAGTGTCTATTATGGATACTCGGACGGTTTTGAATGGTTTTGGTTTAGTGTGGTTTGAAGTTTCGGAAAAACTAGAGAACTTGTCACATCTTGTAAAACTTTATTTTTGACAAAATTTGGTGAGGCATAATTTAGCCTCCGGACTCCCATTTTTTATGAAACTTAATTTACATGAGAGTTAGGTTCGAGAGCTTTAAGACGTTCGAAGAATGGATGAAAAATATTTTGAAATGAAAAAGTTATGTGCATTTAAAGTTTTGTATAAAAATCTAATTTCTACAACTTTACAAAGATTTTCTAAGTTTGGGAATGGTTACGTACGCAGAACAGTGCACGCAACGCAGACGTTGGCCCCTGCCAAGTGATCTCACGTACGTAGGCACTAGCGTGCGTACGCAAAAGCTCATTTTTAACCCTTGCGTATGCGACTTGTAACATGCGACACGGACATTCTTCATTGTCTGGGAATCTCACGTACGCGAGCAGGGTGCTGCGTACGCGGCCCCCCAAATTTGAGCTCGTGCATACGCGGGACAGGGGCATGCATACACATGACCCCTGTTTTGCTGAATTTTTTATTTATTTTCAAGGGTTCTCTAGCTTTCCAAACTTTTTTAACTTCTATTTAAGGCTCTTAACTAGTAAATTAGACTCTAAGACTAGTAAAAATGAGTTAGTGAATTAAATGAGTGATTTTCTGTTATGAGTTTAGAAGACAGAGACTTAGATTTCTGAAGTATTGAGAACAGACTAGTTGGGTATTGTGATGGAGTATTATATTGAGGATGAACTTGAGGACTTGAGAACTGATAATGTTTAAGTAGAGTTTGGAACTTGGAGTTGAATAAGAAATTTATTGAGTACTGAAAGTGATCACTAAGAACTATTGATATATATACTGTTTTATACTGAGACTGTTAAGTCGCTATGCGCCTGGCAAGGACGGTGGTTAATCCCGCTTGTCAAGGTCGTGGCACCGGCGTAAGGACGGTGGTTAATCCCGCTTACGTTGAGATGTGGGGTTTGTGACAGAGTATCTCACTCGTATCCTTTCGAGTCACAAAAGTGAGCCGAGCACTATAACCCTAGGAAAGTGAGCCGGGCACTATATCCCTGGGGGTACCCATTTTTATTCGTGACCGAAAGGCGACATTTCTATGGAATATGTCGAGTTGGCAATTGAATCGACAATGTGATATCACAGCCAATAGGACAGGCATTTATCATGTGTATTTTTTATGTGTTTGATTGCTTTGTTACTTGCATCCTATGCCTAACTGTATAACATGTTTAATTGCTTCTTGATTTACTCGCTATATATGAATATTACTTGTGTATTACTTGTATGCAATTACTTGTGTTTTTTATTGGAATTAAGGAAGTTCGGTAAGCGGTGGCGATGGAATCGCATGGAGGGTAGACTGGTGAAAGCTGTGGGACAGCAGTGTAAATGTTAGCTTAGAAATTTCATAAGATAGATAGTTTGTTTAAGGATTTTATTAAATTGTTTTATAAGCTTGAATCTTATACTTGATGTGAAATTCTAGCATTGTCTTTGGCATCCCGAAACCTTATATTTTACATTATTGGACACTGTTACCATAATGAAAACCTCTGATTCTCATACCATATGTTGTTGTTTTTCAGATGCAGGTCGCAACCAATCTCGGTGAGTTGTGGGATGGTGGCAGAGTGGAAGATCTTTTGTTATCTCTTTGTATTTTGGCTATTTTGTCGTAGTTCTCTCTCTCTTTTGTATCTTATACTTTGTTGTCTTAGAGGCTTATTTGAGAGACATATGTTGTTGTTTAACTTTCTAAAAATTCTATTATGTCTGTATTTAACTAGTCGGCCTAAACTCCGCAGACTGCGGCTAGTATTCTTTTGGCTATCAAACTTATAGAGTCTATATACTTTGAGATCTTGTATCATTATCATGTTGTATCTTGTTCCTTTAAGTTTGTAGTTATCGTGTGAATGTTTCTGCTTTTGTGTCTAAATTTTGAGCTTTATTAATTTTTTCATCGAGCTTCTCATATTACTATTTTTTTATATATATACTACTGTATGAGTGTTAGAATTATCGTAACACTTTGTTATCCTTTATTTTATGATTAGAGGTAAAGTTTAGGATGATAGGATGTTACATATATCATGTAACAATGCAATAATTCAAGAGAAAGGAAAAGAAGTTGGTTACAATAAAATATAATAGAAGCAAAATAAAAAGAGAAGATGGATTTTATTATTGAAGTAGAGGATGAAGAAATTTCAGATGAAGAGATTACAAGAAGATTTATAAAGAAGAACTAGAAATTGAAAGATGTTTTAATATCCAAAAGACTTTGCACATAAAGATTGAAGGATCAACATATGAGAAGAAAGAAATAATTAGTATTGTTACATTGAAAATCAAGACGAAAGAGAAAGAAAAAGTTTTTGTCAAATTTAATTTAAGAGAAAGTGTTGAAAATTAAACTAAACTTATTAATTTTCAATAACCAAATTGAAAGATTTAAGTTGAATTAAAATTCTTAAAGATGGTTAGAATGTTCATGAATAACAAAGTTACTTATTCAATTTGATAACCAATGGTGAAGAATTGAAATTTTATGAAAGAATGAATAAAAGTTTATCAAATTGCTAGAAGATTTTAGAAGTTTTATCAATTACACAAGATAATCAAAATTTGTTGTTAGAATTTATCACAATTATGTCATCATATGTTGGCATGCTTATCATGTAGTAAAAGAAACCGTCAATTTGTTGTGTTAGAATCTTACAGAGATATATTAGTTGTTGTTGTTAGGAATGACTTAATAATTAAGATAATTAGCATATTCGAGTATATAAATAGGCATCATATATAATGATATCATTCAAGTGAAGTTTATAAATTAATATAGATTTAGATTGAGAGTTTTTATTTTTTATTTATTAGGAGAGTTAATAGAAAGTAAAAATATACAGTATTATTATTATTATTGTAATTTTATTTATCTTTTTAGTATATCAATAAAGAGTAGAGATATACATTATTATCATTGTAATTTTATTTATCTTTTTAGTATATCATTATGTTATTGTTGAGAAAAAATTATATACAAAAATTATATTGTATTATTATTAGGATGTTTATGCGAATAAACAATTTTAAATAAATTAAATTATGGGTGTTCATATTTTCATGGAAAAAGTAAAGAAGAGAAAGTGAAAGAGAATAAGATGAAAGAAGAGAAAGGTAGAAAAAGAAAAAAAAACAGTAAATTTATTTTTTTAGAAAAAAAGAAAATAATTATCAATAATATTATTTATATATTTATTTAAAAGTAGTACTAGTAGTTAAAAAAATTTAAGAATAGCAATGATTTTTTTAGATTTGGGGCGAGAGGAGATGGTTGTTCTGCTTGATTGAAGTATAAGGTTGGTGGTTGTAATGCTAAAAGTGCAAATAAAATAAAGCTCTTGTGGTGTATTTTTTTCTCTTTTGTAGTGTTTAGTTTTTTCTTTTTTATGGGTGGTATTGCTATGGTTTGGCTATAAAAAAAAAATACATCAAGAATAATATTTTGTTTATTAAAATATTTTTGGTTAAAAGAAGAATTTAGAATTATTTAAAAAAAAAGAGTATCTCACCATTTTACCGTATGTTTCGTATGATTTTAAAAACAAAATAGTAAAGAATTATTTCTATTTGTATATATTAAGATTCTATGTAATTAAATTTCAGACTCATCTTTTAATTCTAAGTTCATAAAAATTATTTGATTTTTTTTAGATTTAAATTTAATATTTTTTTTTGTCATCTGTAAGCATGTGTTTGGTTGGTATCTATGTACATTAAAGATAAAGACACTGACACATGTCCATTATTTATTTGCTAAGACACAATATTTTGATGGAAACAGGACCACCATTTATTTTTTAAGACGCAATATTTTGATGGAAACAGGAGTATATAGAAACATATAAAATACATGTATCTAGTTTATCACTTTAAAATTAGACATTGAGACACAATTAATGAGACGTATATTTTTTCACTTTTGTTCCTAATCACTTTAAAAAAATTCTAGCTTTGTCCCTCCTTTAACCATATTCCTCATTAATTCCCTTTCCACCTTCTTTTAATTTTAAGTTCATAAAAATTATTTGATTTTTTAGATTTAAATTTAATTTTTTTTTGTCATCTGTAAGCATGTGTTTGGTTGGTATCTATGTACATTAAAAATAAAGACACTGACACATGTCCATTATTTATTTGCTAAGATACAATATTTTGATGGAAACAGGGCCACCATTTATTTTTTAAGACGCAATATTTTGATGGAAACAGGAGTATATAGAAACATATAAAATACATGTATCTAGTTTATCATTTTAAAGGTAGACATTGAGACACAATTAATGAGACGCATATTTTTTCACTTTTGTTCCTAATCACTTTAAAAAAATTCTAGCTTTGTCCCTCCTTTAACCATATTCCTCATTAATTCCCTTTCCACCTCTCCTTTCTTCTAACCTTCCTCCTGTCTTCTTCTCTTCTAGCACATTTTTTCATCCAATATTGACACTGTCATTCCTCTTTTCTCCAGTGGAGGTTTACCTCCTCACCTCACCTCCCCTCCCCCCTCCTCTCTCTCATAACTCTTCCTCCTTTGATTTTGTCTGCTTCTCTTTCGCTTCCATGCTCGTCTCTCTTCTTCTTAGCATCGTCCACCGCTGTCGTGTTTCTTATATCTCCACCGCCTCTACCTCGTCGCACGCACGTTGTCTCTCTTCCTTTCTATGTCACTCACGGCCATTGTGTTTTTCAAATTTGCACGGCCTTCATTATTTAACTACTCTTCTAGTTTAACCCATGACAACAATAAATACGTCTTACGGCCCACAAATTCAATCCAACAGAATATACGAATTCAATTATAATTTTAGTCTTTATCTTTATCTTATTTTATTTGCTTTTATTTTTTATAGGTCAATACTCTATATATACTTAGTTTTATCTTCATAGTTTACAATTTTCAATCAATCAACAATCAATAAAATGTCTTCATCTTTTCTTTTCTTTCATTATTCTTTCATAATTTATTATACTCTTTATGTACTCTTTCCGTTTTATTATGGTATCATAGCTACTCTTGAGCTCTGCTGACATCCATGGATAAATTAACCAATTCAGATCTTAAAACCCCTTCAACCTCTCCTCCCACTATGAATAATCAACCTCCCTACTCTGTCCTAGATCAAGGAGAAAAGGCACACCAATAACTTCATCCGGAGCCTCTTTTGGACATTTCATCAGCCCAACACTTGTCTTTCATGGTACTTCCTTCCAATAAAGAAGCTCATCCTTCAAACCTTCTTGAGCTTTTGTCAAGTCCAACTACTCATTATCTTTGTTCTTTCAATACTTTTTCTATTGTTAACAATTTTTTAAATCGAGATCCATTCTTGAACACTTGGATCATTGATTTTGGTGCCACAGATCACATTACATCAAATTTGTCTTGGTTTATTTCTTACACACAAATTTCTTATTATTGTCCATTTACCAAATAGTTCTCAACTTACTGTTTCTTATAAAGGTATTGTTCAATTTTCACCATTCTTGGCTCTTCATGTTCTTTATCTACCTCATTTCAACTTTAATATTATCTCTATCTCAAAAATTACTTCCGCACTCATATGTGAACTCACTTTTTCATCTTCTTCTTGCACTCTACAGAGTAACAATTTAGGGACGATTGATTTGGGCAGAATCAAAGATGGATTATATGTCTTTGAACCCAATTTCAGTAAAAATCGATCCACTACACATTCAATAAATTCCATCCAATCCCCACCCATTACACATTCAAATATATGGCATTTTCATTTAGGACACCTTTATAGACAAAGACTTAATCATTTACATAAACAATTTCCTTTTATCGCTATGCATTACGATGAGGCTTGTGACATTTGTCATCTTTCTAAGCAAAAGAAACTTCCATTTTCTCAAAGTTTTAACAAAGCCAATGCAAATTTTGATTTATTACATTTTGATATTTGGGGTCTATTTCGACAAAATTCTGTTCATAATCATAAATATTGCCGTTTGGTTGGCCGTCTTATCCCCAACAATTAAGTCAATTCATGGCATCTGCTACTGAATCTCATTTTCAAGCTGCCAAACATGTGTTACGATATCTAAAAACTAGTCCCAGCAAAGGACTTTTTTTTACAGGTGAATCAGAAATTCAGCTTCTCGGCTTCAGTGACTCTGATTGGGCCGGATGTCCTGACACACTCGATGATCTTTAACGTGTTATTGTTTCTTTTTAGGCAGTTCGTTAGTCTCTTGGAAGACCAAGAACAAACCAATGTTGCTCGCTCATCCACGGAAGCAGAATATCGTGCACTTACCAACACAACTTGTGAACTTCAATGGATACTAAATGTGTTATAATTTTTACGCATCTCTCGTATCCGCCCACCAGTTTTATATTGTGATAATCAAAGTGCTCTTCATATTGCTGCTAACCCGATTTTTCATGAATGAACCAAACATTTAGAGGTTGATTGTTACTTGATTCGACAAAAAATTCAAGTTAGAGTGATGAAACTTCTCTCAATTCCCTCTTCTGGCCAACTAGCTCACATCTTCACCAAGCCTTTGTCTTCTCAACCCTTCCATTTTTATCTGAATAAACTTAGTATTCTTGACATCTTTCATCCTCAGCTTGTGGGGGCGTATTAAATCATTCTTCCACTTTAGCCCATGACAACAATAAAGACGTGTCACGGCCTACAAATTCAGCCAACAGAATATATAAATTCAATTATAATTTTAATCTTTATTTTTATCTTTCTTTATTTGCTTTTATCTTTCATAGGTCAATGCTCTATATATACTTAGTTTTACTTTCATAGTTTACAATTTTCAATCAATCAATAAAATTTCTTCATCTTTTCTTTTCTTTCATTATTCTTTCACAATCTTATTATCTTTGCGTACTCTTTATGTACTTTCCCGTTTTATTATTCACATCACTACATCAACTTCCGTTGGCCTAAGCTTCTCTACCTCACTCTCACCTTCCTTTTTTTCTTCTGTACTTTGTAGAATCTCAAAACATACAAACAAATAAAAGAAATAGTTTTTGAATGTTTTGTGTTGCGTACAAATAAAAGTGAAAAAAAAAGTTAAATATTTTTAATTTTTGTTTAAACCTTCATATTTATTCATCTGAATTTTTTTTTACAATCTTTGTTTTATTTTTTTTAATTGTTAAATTGGTTATTAAATTAGAATTATTGTTGATAATAATTTAAATTGATGTTGAAATATCATTGGTGGTAATATGGTAGAAAGCAATGATACGGTAGTGATGATAATAGTAATAGTAATAATTAATGAATTATTAATTATAATATAGAGAGTAAAATTGACATTTAGTTTATATTATGTGTCTTGTGCATCATTACTACATACACTTTAATATTTGTGTATTTTTATGTTTATAATTTTTTTATGTATTTGTGTCTTATCCATATGTATTTGTGTCTTATGTCTATGTATCTAAAATGACACTAATTAAACACAATTGAAGAGTACCTTTGGTTTATGATTTTATTTTTTTTATTCAATATTTTCTGTTTTCAGAATTTTGTAGAAAAAAAATAAATCAAGAAATAAAAACATAAAACAAAATTTTATTGTTTTTACTGTTTTTTTAATATTTAAAAAAATACTAAAAATAAAAACAGAAAATAAAAACACAAATCAAATACACTCTAAATAACTTAGACTATAAATAAAATATTTTTTCTTTTCAAAAGAATAAAATAAAATAAAGATCTTTGGTACAAAAGATAAAAGAGAAAGGAAATCGAGCTGTAGAGGATTAAAAAATTGGGCCTTATCTATTTTGTTGAAGTTGTGGCACTCACGACAGACTCAGCCTAAGAGCATATGATACTCAACATTCCATATTAATGGAAAGAAAGGTTGCTGAATCAAGCAGGCAAAGAGATACTAATAAAGTCTGTAATTCAAATAATGCCATCATATGCCATGAATGTCATAAAGTTTTCCAAGAGTTTTTGCAGAAGAATCTGCACAAAGGTTGTAAAATTCTGATAGGCAGCATCGGGAAAGGAACGGGACATCCATTGAAAAAAATGGGACATCATTACTGATAGCAAGAGCGATGGGGGGCTAGGGTTTAAAGACCTCGAGAAACAAAATACTGCCTACCTTGCCAAACAAGCATGGAGAGCATTGAAGGACCCAGGTGCAATCTGGGTACAAGTTTTGAAATTGATATATTTCTCGGATGGCAACTTTTGGGCAGCGACATGTAAAAAGGGCGCATCATGGGTCTGGAGAAGCATCTTACATGAAAGAGAGTTATTAAGAGAAAGAGCAAAGTGGAGCATCAGAGATGGTTCAAAAGTAAACATATGGAACAACAATTGGATCACTGGGAGGAGCAAGCTTCTTAATGCGAACAGCACATATGACTCGAAGGTAAAAGATCTCATTGTGAATGAGGAAGGGTGAAATAAAAGAATGATTGAGAGCATATTTTCTCAAGATATTTGCAAAGAGATTCTCAGCACCCCTGTTAGTGTAATGAACAAAGAGGACCAATTGTATTGGCTACGGAAGGAAGATGGAAATTATTCATTAAGAACAGGATATTATGCTGCAAAAAGAGTCGGGCAGAACATGAAATAAGAAAATCAATCAACAAGTGAAGATAAAAGGGAGATATGGAAGGAGGTATGGAGAATGGAAGTCTCACAGAAGATCAGAATGTTCTTATAGAAAGCATGTCATGATATATTACCAATAGGTCTAACTTACATAAAAGAAAGATGTCACCGGATCCAGTTTGTCAAATATGCTTAAAAAGTTTAGAGACATTAGAACATGCATTACTGTTATACAATTAGGCTAGGGCAATATGGTTTGGAGTAGAATGTCAATGGACTCCAACAGTTGAGACAGTCAACTCAATCAGAAATTAGATAGTGAAATGCATAAGAAAGGTGAGAGCAGGCGGTGGAGAGGACCAGGAGAAGAGAATTAGCAAGTTAGAATTTCTCATGTAGGAGATATAAAAAACGAGGAACAGTAAGTTGTTTCAACAACAGGAAGTAAATTCTAGTTGGACAATCAGCAGGGCAAAAGTACTAGAGACAACATACTGGAAACTAGCAGAAAAACAGCAGTCACAAAAAGCAGAAGCCAATAAGAGAAAAACTAACCTGGTAAAATGGAGATCTCCCCCTGAGAACTGGTTGAAAGCAAATGTTGATGCAACCTTCAGAAATGATACTGGAACAGGTGCAATAGCTGTGGTCATCAGAGATAATAAAGGAAGAATTATTTTAGGTTTCTCAGAAAAGCTTCAAGCCAAATCAAGTACTGTGACAGAAGTCCAGGCAATAAGGCAAGCATTAATCATAGTGAACAATCTACAAATGGGCAGAATTCTAATAGAATCTGACAACTTAAAGCTCGTTCAAGCAATTAAATCCAAGACAACATTGACAGAGGCAATGACCATAATCCAAAATATTCAAATTTTAATGAAGAGTGTACCTGAAAAAGGAATGACTTGGACACTCCCAGAAACAGAAATTGTCTAGCCCATGCAGTGGCAAAAGTAGAAGAAGCAGAAACATTACGAGCGAGTTGGAGCACTAAACCACTTGCAGACATACAAAGCATTATTAGAAGTGAATTTCAAATGTGAAGCAAGAGTTATAAAGAATGATAGGAAAAATCAAATTAGGCAAAAAGAAGATGCTCGGACCAAGCAAGGAGGCAGAAAAGTTAGGATGCCATTAATGAGAACAGCACCATTGAATGGAGAGTACAACATCAAATTTATTCACTCAAGATCCAAGGAATGAAGGAGGTTGTGAAGATAAGAGGAACATTGCGGTGGGCAGGAAGTGATCAAGCTGTCCGCGCAACATCTGTCGAATAATGACGTGCACGGGATATACCAGGCAAAAGTTGAAGCAGCAATAAGAAAGGGTACGAAGCTTGGTTGGAAGATTTAATGGTGTTCCCCGGCGAAGGAAGAACATTGACCGGCGATAGAACTTCACCAGAATCCATCTCGTTAATTAATCTCTGAGGCGAAACTGCTTGCCCAGGTGATGCCAGCAGAGAGACCTGATTTGGATCTCATCAACCGATTCGCGACTTGAATCCAGATCCGAGGATCAACTGGAAAGAGGGTTAACCATAGTCATTGAATGGTGGCCATGGAAAAAGCTTTTCAGTGCTAAGGTTCAAAATTCTGAGAGAGCCCAAAAAAAAAAAAAAAAAAACATTTCTACCAGCAGTGACCAAAACCAATTCAACCAACTTATTAACCCAGAAAAATAAAAATAAAAGGTTACATCCTTAATTAAATGAAAAAAAAAATTGTTTCATTACAAATTTGATATATACATATACATATAAGACTAATTCTATGGTGCCTAAATTTTGCCTAACTTACCTTTTGTAGTAAATTTTGATTTTTTAAAAATTATTTATTGTTATATCTTTTAAATTAAATATTATTTTTTAACCTTTTTTAGTAAATAGGCAACATCTTTTAGGCATTATAGCATTCACCTATATATAATTGATTTCTATAAATATTAACTTTTTTCTTTTTCTCGATAATGAAAAAATATGAATTCTTTTATATACTAAATTATCTAAATATATAAATTATATCTATGTGCATTATTTTTTTTATATTTTATTTAGGCTAAGAAAGTTGCCCTTGAGTTTTTATGCGTATATTTTGTTCTTTTTGTTTACACGAAAAAATAATAAATTTTTTTGTTTATTTATGTTTATAGTTTCTCAAATCAGTAAGTATATAATTCATATAATTTTATTTAACCATATTAGGTGTATTAAAATCAACCGTAAAAATTAGTCATTCAAATAAAATACATATTAGAATATAAAATATATATTAAAAACTAGTTAAATTATATATATAATGACTAATTTTAGTAGTTAATTTTATTGTGTAAATAACATTTTTATTTTAATTTTATTTACATAATACATTTTTAACCGCGTATAATAATATAGGTGAAAACTCAGGTGCAGTCGATTTCACGTGAAGTTGATACTTGAGAGTTATAAAATGAAAATTTAGTCAAATCAATCCATCTAATAATTTTCATCTATTAATTTTACGTAAAATCTAGTGTACCACCAATAATACACTACTATCTTTAAAAGAAAGAAGTTACTAATTTGATGGTAACTTATACGCGTCTTTAGCCATGTAAAGGACACACCTATATCCGGAAAGCATTTCAATATTTCATTACATAGCTGTTAATGCTTGTCTCTTAGCTTGTCTTCGCAAGTAACATACTCACTTAAACGATTAAGGAAAATCAAGGAAATCGTAGGTCTCAAATGCAACAGTCGCCAAATTAAAGCGAAGATATTCATGCTAAGATATGATTTTAGCTAATTTTACAGTAAGCGCCGAAGCCCCAACAATGCATTCAGACGTAAACGTATAGCGCGGGATAAAGGTCAAGGCGTTGGAGTTGTATTATCTTGTACTATTTAAAGACAAGTAACAAGTGTTTAATTTATACTTAATATTTTAGAGTAAATAAATTAGTAGCTTAAATATTATATTTTTTTATAAAGAGTTGTTTATTTGTTCATCAACAATACTAGGGCATAGCTAGTATGAGAAAAGGTAGATGTTAAAAACAACATGGAAATTTAGGTACAGTCGACTTCATGTGCGTGAAATTAATAGTTGAGAGCCATTAATTATCGGACTAATTTAAGTAAATTTTTATCTAACCATTCTCAACTATTAACTTCAGGTGATGTCGACTGCACGTGAGTTTTCACCTAAAAACAAATCTTTATAATAAGGATGATTGCTACTCATCAAAATTTTAGAAGAAACACTTCACTTCAAAAGAAACATTTGTGTGCTCCTAAAATAATATACTCAACATGTACTTTTAAAATGTTTATAATTATTTATTTTTATTTATAGTATTTGAAACATATACATAAAATAAAATAAGTAATGCTAAATACAATATAAGAACATAGAAGTATTTCAACGCTAAGGAAACTATAGGTCTAACCGACTAACTTATTCGAAACTGCAAGACAATTTCCCCATTTGATAAACCAATATTATATATATTTTCATAAGCTCATGAATATCATTAGTAGTTAGTACTATGATAGAGGGCAAATATGTCATTTAACAATTCCGCGTTAACAGAGACAGATTGCATCAGTTGCACGAAAATACACAGGACTATCAAGTGAATAAAGACAGTACGTAAACGTAACAGCAACAGCACCAGATGCAAAGAATAAATAGCGTAAACGTCACTGAACATGACCAATGACACTCAACACCAACAAGCAACAAGATTCAACGAAGAAACATTCCAACCCCCCAATTACTCTCTCTACCTCTCTCTTATTTCTCTGCTAAGGCACAGTTAAACAGAAAGATGGAGAATGGCAATGCCAATAAGAGCAGCTATGACGACATAAACGGCAAGATAATGCTGATATCGATCGTCATTGTCTCCGTCGTTCTCACCATAATGATATGCTTCCACATCTACGCCCGCTTGTACCTCCGACACTCTCGCCAACTCCGCCGCAATAATCATAGCATCCGCCGCAACGCGCACCACCACCCTCACTTCGTATTCTACGTGAACCCCGCCGTCATGTTGGCCTCCCGCGGCCTCGATGCCTCCGTGATTGCCTCCCTTCCCGTCTTCACCTTCTCCCGCAAGACCCATCCTCACACCGTCGACTGCCCCGTTTGCCTCTCGGAGTTCGAGGAAGGGGAAACGGGTCGGGTCTTGCCCACGTGCAACCACACCTTCCATACTGAATGCATCGATATGTGGTTCCACTCCCACTCCACCTGCCCACTTTGCAGGGCACCCGTGGAGACTCCGAAACGACCCGATTTGGTTATAACTGTGGGCCATTCTGAACCAGGTTCGAGTTTTCAAGGTGATGGACTGAACCAAACTGGACCCGTGGTTTCTCCTAGTTTGGTCCCAAAGGATTCTTCGTCGATTGTGAATGTGAGCGTTGAGGTGCCCGCAAGAAACGAAGATTATGGTTGCCAGTCGCCGTCGTCTTCGTCGTCGTTTCGGTCACCGGTGGGTCGCATGCTGTCGTTGAAGAGGATTCTGAGCAGAGACCAGAAAGCGAGCGCAGTTGGGTGCAGCTCGACGGCAGAGGAAGGTGGACGATCGGAAACTCAGTAAGTTGGTGAGGTGACGTGGCGTTATTGGAATCCAGGTGGTAGATTCATATCCAAAACGATAACACGTTGGCACCAGTGGCGCGTGAGTGCGTGACGTGAGTATTCACTGTTCAGTAGTTAATAACGTAGAATCGTAGATACTAGTATTATACTACCGTACTACCAGTGTATTATTTCATTTCATATATATTCTTTTTATTATTTTTTTATTATTTTCTCATTGTATCATACGAGCAAAATTAGGAATTTTGTATTTACCGAGTTAGGGATACAACCGCATCTTCGTTCTTTCGTTTTCTTCATTAAAATTACATTATATTCAGCAGTATGTATACTATTTCATTTAATTTTGTTATATCCAAAATTGTCTTTGTTTTAAATTATTACTACTGGTTTAGTATATTATTTTATTGCAATCTGGCATGTCAAAAATTTATCTGTTATAAATTTAAATTTTATTTAAAAATTTATTACTAGTTAATTAATTAATTATTATATACATAAACAAATTTTAAATTTTCAATACCTATTTAAATACCTATTTAAACAGATTAGTGAGACCAACCCAAATAAATTTATTAGTTGATATATTGATAAATCTGCTCTATTAATTAAGTTCTCAAAATACTATGGACTAATAATGTGCTAGATCATAAGATTTTACATTAAAATATCATTTTATTACCTCTTTAAATAGAGAATGATAATATCACTTTTATTTTTTATAATATTATTTTTTACATATTTTTATATTATATTTTGTATAAATTTATAAAAAAATCATATTATTAAAATAGGAATTAGATTATTACATTTTCTTTAAACAATTGACCCAAAATAAAACAGTAAATAATACGCTTTTTATTTTTATTATTAGAATTATAGTGGTATTTTTTAATAATATAAAAATTTAGTGTACTTTTTATTTATATGGATACCACAAATTTAAACGTCAGATTTATAATTTTTAATTTTTTGTATTGATACTAACAAATTTAAAAGCCAGATTTGTGGTTTTTAATTTTTATCTTTTAAAAATGCAAATCTAAGAGTTAAATTTATATTATAATATTGAAAAAAATTTTAAACATATTAATCGGATCCTCTGATTTACTTGAGAATGAAAAAAAAAATTTATCTTACCACAAATCGAAACACTATGAAAAATTTTTAAGTCTGAGAGCTCGATTTATTATTTAAAATTAAAAAAATAAATCTATATAAAAAAATACACTAATTAATCATAATACTGAATTACACATAATTTTTTTTCTATTTCTAAAAAAAAAGGCCTAAATAATACTCATTATCACAAGTTACTTGTTTCAATAAGAGAAATATTAAAAAATTAATATTGTTCATTAATATTAGTTAATATTTTAGGTTAATACTTTGATTTTATATTATTAAAAATTTAAAATTTAATACTTAATATTTAGAATGTAAAATAGATATTGACCAAAAATAAAATTTTATTAATCATATAATATTACTCTTTCAATAATGATTAGTAATGTCTAAAATATTAAAAATTGTTTAAGGTCCCTAATCATATAGGATAGACTTTTTTTTTAAGCAAAAATAGGAAAACTCGAATCCATAACTTTTTAGATGAGTACGGAGAGACTATACCATTTGAGTTATAACACATTGATATCATATAACTAGAATATACTTAGTTCTCACCAATATATGGATGACATTTGTACTTTCAGCACCTACTGAATATATTTATGTGAATAATATATGGGTCATAATTTGAAAATTATAAATAGTTATAAATTTTTTTAGCTTTTTTAATGTATTAGTTCTTTACTTTGTATTTTTTAATTATTACTGAAATAAATAAATAATTTTTTTATATAATAAAAAGATAATTATAAATATAACATATGTAAAATTATGAATATTAAACTAAATAAAATAACTTTTATATTATTATTTTCATAAGAATACTCAGAAGCCCTAATTTGTTCATAATACAAGAAGAAGATAAATTCTTTTGTCTCTGATTCGGCTCTCTATTTTTTCCATTACTGCCACTATTCTTTGAATTTTCTTTTACTAGAAAATTAATCGTAACTAAAAGGTTTATCAATTCAATTTTCAAATTCTTAAAAAAAAAAGATCAGGTTAATTGATAATTAAAGAAACAAAGTGAAATGTTATTAAAAGAATCTATATAGTGCAGTTTTTTAAAACATTAATTTCAAAAAGTTGAACCGAAAGTTTATGCTCTAATGAATGTCATTACGACTTCAATTAGATTTGACCTTTTCTCTGATTTGCTTGGGTAGGTCAAGAAACTATATAAAAACTTTGACAATCATCCTTGTCGATCTGTCTCATACTCATGCATGCACTTGTTTCCAGAAAAATATCCAATCATCATTTTGTGCTTTATACACGGTTTCTACTATTTTAAACTTTACAACTTGCAATAGCACACAAGACGTAATATCTTTAGAACTTCATTCCACTACCAATTTAATTTAACGTAACAATAGGATAGGCCTGGACTTATGACTGTGACCCGATGGCTAGGAGTAAGAAAATGGTGGGTGATTTAATTTAATAAAATTGGTCACACCCGCATGAGGTATCTATCACGCCAATAAACCAAGAAGCAC
>NC_029772.3:94959047-94977855 GCF_000817695.3 Arachis duranensis | reverse complement strand
CGAGCTAAGTTATAATAATTCTAATTAATAATTATTAATTTTAAATTTTTAAATTAAAATTTAAATATTTAATTGCATTAAACATATTTCAATTTAAACAATAAGGATTAAGCAAATAAGGCAACAAAAACTTCTCCTAAACGTCTCTATCTCTCTCATTGATCACGAGATCTCCACATCGCAGTTTTTGAAGTGCTCTAACTTTCTGTCGCGCAAATTGTCACATCGTTGTCTTTACACCGCATTCGTACCTACGCCGCTTGCATGTGACATCCTCGCCACTCGCATTCTCAGGCCAATCCCGCGTTTGCGCCGCCGCAACCTCTACCCCGACGATCTTTTGGGGATCGCAACGAATTTCTGTCATCGTAATGCGTGTTTTGCATATGCAGTTTTTTCTTCTGATAAGATCACTGCCGTGTGTTCTTTCTATCTCATTTTTACCTCCTTAATTAGATCAAAGACACTTTCATTAGAAGACACATACATAAGAAAACACATGTAAGAGACACATTCATAAAGACAATTTCATTAGACATAACCATAAAAAAAACACGGATCAATTAAAAAAAAACTTTCATTAGAAGTCCGGTGCAACGTGTGTGAAGGCCAAACAGTAGCGACAGTGACCTCTATGTGAAGCGCCAATGGTGGTGCTAAGCACGACGGTGGTTAAAAAAAGTAGGAAAAAATGGTAAAGCGTAATTTTAAATCATGATGAATTTGAGTAATTGAGGTGTGTTTTTTTTATTTGATGGACTTTAAAATCCAGTCTAACAAGAGTTGATAGAAATTGACAGAATCTTTTTTGATTACCTAGCAGAATTGTTATATATAAATATATTAATAGCTAATTTTAATCTAGTTAATTTTAATGTACGAACAATATTTATATATATATTTTTTTCTCTTGTGGTAGATTTTTTATATTCAATTTAATACCGTGGAGAAGAGAGTTGTTCCAATAGAAGTTGGAACTTGTTCATCAACTTCATGATAGTTTAAGGCCATTGAAGCTATCAACTGGTAGAGAGGATAATCTTGTTTGAAAATTTGATAATAAAGATTTTTTTCCGAATACTTCTGTGCAGGTGTTGCAATCGAAGACTCTTTTGAAAGAGATTACGAGTTAGATCTGAAAAGAGTTGATACCTCTGAGAATTGAACTTTTTGAATGGTTTAAATGAGATGGAATTTATTCATCATTTGTTTCTGTTATGTGGGTTTATGTGGCAGATGTGGTGTGTTTGGTTGAGGTATTTTCATAAAGTTTGGACTGTCCTAGGAATTATTAAAGACTTATTTGAGAGTTAGATTGACATGCCTAATAAAAAAGAAGAGCAAAAGATGTGGCTGACTGTTTTGTAGTGATTTAAAATATTTAGTTGGAACACAATGATAAAATTTTTAATAATAAAAAAGCAAGTATTGAGGTTATATAAAAAAGGATGTTTTTAAACTACAAAAAAACGTACTAGTATTGATTCTATATATTAATTGATAATAATGTTAGAGATGACAGAAGATTAATAACTATTGTAAAATTTATTTTTTTGTTGTTTGTTTGTTGTTTTACTTTAGAATGTTGAACTTTTTTTATTTAAAAAGAAACATATATACATGTTGAAACTATATTAGATATCTAAAAATATTATAAAGATCAGATAGACAGACATAGCAAATATAAATTCTAATTGGTGTGACCAATGAGATTATTATACATTTTTTTTGAGATTATTATAGAATATGATAATGTTATGTACACTTTGGGGATGATTTCATTACCATTTTTACTATTATCGTCATTTTCTACACGTAAGACCTGGCCTGTGTTCTTTTTTTCTTGTGGCCATTAATTTTTTTAAATAAAAACAGAATGAAATTAATATTCTTTTTAACCAGTTATTTTGTTTCTCTATTTCCCTCTCTTGTTAATTAAAAAGTTAGAGTCGCTAATTATTGGAGATAAAATTAATGATAGTGATAAACAAATAGTACCACTCATAACAAGTTTAATTAATCTCCTCAAATAGTGATATAGAGGCTTAAAACGGTGGAGAGAATACGGTTGGTTGGCGCCATATGCATGGAGCAAGAAAGAATTTTATTGGTGACGCATACAGAGTATACGATTTATTTAATTAAACCAACTTAGGGAAAGTTATGGATGGGAGTGAGAATGATAAGGATGGGAGCTTGAAGGGGCTGTTTGGGCCGAGATTGTAAGGGACCCCAGAATCAACGATCCAAGCATCACGCTCAGTATGGTTAGAGATCTCATAGAACCTTCCAGGGTAGTATAGATCAGCCTCGAGAGAGGTGACGACCCTAACACCAGGCCATGTGACTCTACCTTTTGTAACAGCACCAGGTCCCCTGTTGTTGTATTCAAGATACGTGCATGTGTCCCTGAATGCCGTTCCCATCCACGGCATGTACCCTTCTGGACTGAAGATATCATCAATATCAGAGTCCATTATCACAACCTTGGAGAACAGTCTCCATGGCCTTCCAAGGTACGACACCTTGCGGGGCAAGCTCTTCAACTCTGGTGTGCCCGTGAAGCGGCAGTCCTGGAACACCAGGGCGGTTGGGCTATCAATCTTGGTCCTTCCACCAGCAGTGACCATGCATTGTTGGGTTTCCAAGGGCTTCCTCACAATGAAGGTGCAGTTTTGGAACACTCCCGCTGCGTCACCAAACACGAAGTCAATGGTGCCCGTCACCGTGCAGTCGCGGTAGTACTGCCTCTGTGATTGCACGTATAGCGTGTCTTGGTATCCATCCATGTGGCAGTTGTAGAACACTGCTTGATCTGCTGTCACGCGGAGTGCCACCGCTTGGTGCTTCTCCGCTCCTGCTGTGTTCTCAAACCCAACATTTACCGCCATGAAGTTAGCGGCATTTACACCTGCAAATACAAATATTAATGAATGGTTATATATATCTCTCACATGAATAAATAATTATATCTCTAGTTAATAAGTAAAATACTCACTGAAAGTTGAGGTGTAGTAAGTCTGGAGACCATCAACATAATTCTTGCTGCCGGAGAATCTGGTCTTTGTGGGGCCATCTCCGATAATGGTGACGTGGGACATGGACTTCTGCAAGTTAACATACTCCTTATAGATGCCTGCTTTGACGTAGATGACGAAACGCTTCCTGTTGTTCTTAGGAACAGTCTGGAGGGCCTCCGTGAGAGTCTTGAAGTTTCCGCTGCCGTCCTGAGCCACAACACAATCGGGTTTCAGACGAGTGGGGTCTTCCAGAAGACTCCTTCGGCCTTGCTCGATCCACGAAGGCAAACCCTCATCCACGTCAGACAGAAGCCTCCTGCCCGCGGGGACTGGGGATGGGGCGGCGGCACTATCCCCGAAGAAGGCATCCAAGTTGAAGCTCTTGTAGATCTTGCTGGCGCCATTGATGATATCCAAGGCGTTGCTGCTTAGCTGGAGAGAGGTGTTCAAAACCTTAGCCATCTCCTTGCCAGCTTCGGTCGGAACGTTCTCGAAGGCTTCCAAGCAAGTTTGCTGGTGAGCGAGTGTACCGGCGATCCAAATCTTGAGGTCATAAGCGTACTGACCGATCCTTCTCAGCTCGAACTTCTCCATCATGTGAACAGATCTGTGGATATCGTCAATGGCGTAACCAAGAACCTCCTTGCAAATATCCAACGCCTGTTTGCTCCTGTCGTCGGTCACCAACTTTTGGACGAGGCTTGAGTCGTTGATCTGATTCTCAATTTCCTCCGCGGTGGCGTTGAAGGCAGCAATGATGAGTTGTTTCGTGTCGGTGGTGCCGTTGGCGGTGGCCTTCTCGAGGCTCTTCTCGCACGTGTCTTTGAACTCCGCTGATTCGCAAATCACATGCACGTTCTTCTGGTTCTTTACAATTGTGTTTGTGTTGGTGCTGCTGGTTTCTTCTTCTTCCATAGCGCTCTTGTCAATTCCCACTGCAACGCAAGCAACCATGGCCACGAGGAGAATGGAAGAGACGCTAATCAAGGCGATCCTCTTCTTCCTCTTCTTATCGTCCATGGTGTTGAAATGATCACCCGCCATCCTGATTCCTGAGTGATATTGAATTGAAGCTAAGGTTGTGATGCCTACACCTAGCTACGACCTAGGGATGGATATCTACGATGACGAAGATGATAGAAGAGTAAAACTTGTTGGCCCTTTGGGCTATGGCTTTTCTTTCACAGCCCGAGGGGCTATATTCCTTTCAGGCCATGTGTGGCTTCAATTTATACATACACCATACACCTTCAAATTCGGGATGAGCTTGAATCCGTTGCTAAACTTGGCAAATCACAAACATATATAGCCATTCACTATTTTTCATCCCTCTAATTCTGTAGTAAATTTAACAGTGGTAATATATAGGACCTCCTTAAATCGTGGACTCACAACAACATTCAAGCTGTCCATATTGCAAATTATGGATAGATCGTGGTTATATATTCGGTTACATGTAACTACTTTCTGATACCCGACTATAGCTATGGCTTTTTTAATTGTATATATATAGTAACTTCTCTGTATCATACCAACTTAATCAGTAATATTTAATTGGAACTTGCAAGTTTCGATCTCAGCTTCTTCTTGTGTATACTGGCCGATAAATAATTAATTTTTTAGGGGTGTAATTAGGAGAAAATAATTTACGGTAGTTTGATGTACTTGGAATTTAGTATATGAAGAGTAGTAGGGACAGTAACTTTTGTGATTTGTAATCATTATATAGTTATCAATAATAATTTAATGGTGTGAAATTAGTGTGAAATTTCATTCAATGACTTACTTTTTTTTGTTAATTACATACTGACCAAAATTTAATAAAATTGCTTACTCGTAGGCTTCTCCTTTAGTATATATATATACTTACTCAAACTTATACTGATGATGAAGCTCTATATCATTATCATTTATCCCATCCCATAAGATATCCTATACGAGTATGAATTTAATTAATTGAAAGTTATTCGAAATTGGAAATTATCATGTTAAGAATCTTATCTACTACACCACTTTGTAGTATATATTGATGTTCGGTTGAACGATTATCGGGCGGTTCGGGTGGATATTTGAGGAGGTGGAAACGCTTCAATCGTGGTTGTGCTGGAATCGGATCTGCCGGGTAGTCGAGCTCTCGTTGTGGAAGGAAAGAGGGGGTGTCACCTGCAAAGACACTTCGACGCTCTAGTCAGCTAGTATGCAGGTGAGAAAGGGGTTAGGTGGAATGTGTGACGTACCTCGGGGGAGGGTAGGACCCCTCCCTTATATACCATGTCAGGTGTGGATCCCAGAAGGGCAGAACCCACCTTCTTCGAAACTTCCTTGTACAGCTGTGGTGGCCAGCTGTCCCGAAAGGTTGCGCGGGTCAGGCATGGGTGCGTCATCCGACCATTGAGATCGGGTGGTGATCGGGTCGGGTAGGCCGAAGTTTTTTCTTGGGCCAGGCCATAACAGTGCCCCCGATGCGTGAGCAACAATCATGTGGGCTGTTGGTGACGCGACATTCCTGACCTCATGCGTTGTCGCCAGTTCGGCCGTCCGTGGAGGGGACGTGCCTCTTGCGCGCGTGTCTGTTTGTTGCTGGGGCGATTAGTTACCGCCTCGTTTTCCGCGCGGAGCATTAAATGCTCATAATGGGTTTAAAATCCTTTATGCAAAGACTAATATGCCCCTCGACTTTCGCGCTCCTTTTGGTGGTGGTTTTAAAACTGTCTTGCAGCGCCTTTAGGATCCATTTGACGATTATCTCTCCGCTTCCGATTCTGCCAACCTCCATCTTCCTCTCCCTCTTTAGTTCCAGAGCATTGTTGTTGCTTTACTTTCAAATTTTTGCTATCAGTGCAGGTAATTTCTTTTGTCTTCTTATTATTTGTTGCTTCTCTGCTATTATCTCCTTTTTTGTGCATGCCGTATGTTTATCTTGCATGGTGGCTGATCTCAGGTCCTAGGTGTGTTAGGGAGGGTTACCATTCTAGAGTAACTTTGTTTGAGTCTTATCGTTTTTAATCGTGTTTAGCCTTAGTTGCGGAATAGGCTGAGTGTAGCTTCTATATTCTCTCCGAGCACCCGACCTCTTAGACTGACTGGATGGTCCCCCCATGTAGGTATGGCTCGCACCGCCTCCCGGGCTTCCCCTTCTCCCGCGGCGTACGACCCCTACGCCTGGGTTGTTTCTGATGTAAGGGACTCCCCCAATCAAATGGGCGAGGAGGAGCTCACCGAGTTCCGTCAAAACGAGTACTTATGCGGAGGAATCGACGAGAAGTCCAACTACGACGTCTTCGTCTCGACTCCTCACGAACGCTTGTACGAGTTCAACTTCTACGCTTCCCGAGTTGCCGATTGGATTTGGTTCTACAAATTCATGTTTACTCAAGTGGGGGTTCGTATTCCGTTTTCCGCTTTCCAAATGGCGCTTCTAGGTCGGGTTTCCGTGGCACCGTCATAGCTGCATCCGAACAGTTGGGCTTCAATCCGCTGTTTCGAGATGGTTTGTGAATATCTCGAGCTGTCGGTGTCTGTAGATGTTTTTCTTTTCTTTTTCAATCTTACAAACCCTTCGAAGGAATGGAAACATAAGAAGGAGTTCATGTCCTTTCGGTCTGCGCAGGGTCAGAGGATTTTTGGTTTGTTTAAGGACTCCTATCACGGATTTAAAGATAAATATTTCAAGGTCCGTCCTGTCAAAGGTCGTCATCCCTTTTGGTTGTCGTTGGAGGGGGCACGCCTCATCTCGACTTATTGGAGCTTCGGGGCGGGGTCCAATGCCTTTGTTAAAATATCATACAAGGGCATGTCTGCGGTGGACAGGAAGATTGCCGATGTGTTACTGGCAATCTTCGGGAGGAATCACGTGAATCCTCACCTCCTCATGGGTGACCGGGAGGCCAGTCGGAGCTATATTTGTGAGAATTCTTCACTTGATTTGTCTTTAGTTTCTTGCTTTTTCCAATATCTCATTGCGACTAACGGACTTCCTTTTCTTGTTACAGTGGGAATGTCTGCCGAGATAACGGGTCTCCCTAATTTGTTCCAAACCTTTCTTTGTGCGAGTGATGACGAGGTGGCTAACGAGAAGTCGACCGCTCTTCCGGAGGACAAGGGTACAACTACTTCCGAGCAAGGGACTGTGGCCGGTGGAGTCGGCACCTCGGCCCAGGTTGCCTTAGCTCAAGGTGAGAAGGAAGTACATGTTTCCCCCTTCCACGAAGTGGTCGGGACTGGGGGTTCGACGTCTAACCCGGTGGCCGATGATGAGGTGGAGGAGGTGCCCAGCCTCAAGAGGAAGAGGAGGGTGTCCAGCAGTCCCGAGGGGGTTCTTACGGTGATGGAGAAAAATTTTGATGCCGGGAATTTTATAGATTCTCAGCTGATTCCCGGCACTGAAGAACACTTTCATGAGTCATCACTTGTCGGGCAAGCGAGGTGGATGTATCGTACCTTCTTGCGCGGCGCAGTGATAGCTCGAAAAGCCGAGTTCGAGTTGTCCGGGATGGAATCTCTTCGCAGGAGGTTGGAGTCTGCTAGAAAGGCTAATAATGAGCTCAAAAGCGAAGTTGAAACTCTCCGGGAGCAGCTGACCAAATCTAATGAGAAGCTTGACGCTGCCGAGAAGAAAGCATTTGCTGTCGAGAAGAAGGCCTCTACTACTGAGAAGAAGTTGGAAGAGTCGGACGCCACAGTTTCACGTCTTGTTGAGCGGGAGATGACTTTAGAGAGTCAGGTTGGCGTGGCCCAAGGGCGGGTGGCCGCGTTGGAGAAAGAAAAGCAAGCTGTCGAAGCTGAGCTCGCAGCGTTGAAAACAAAGTATAAAGACGTCGTCAAGCAGGGGAAGGGCGCGATCCTGGCAACCGAGGAGGCCCTTAAAGCTCAGGTCAAAATTGTTGCTCCTGATTTCGGCACGTCGACAATTGGAGTCTTCAAGGTGATCAAGGACGGCAAGATTGTTGACGTTCCTAAAAAATGATTGCTCTTGTTTTGTATGTAATTTTTTGGTTGGCCGTTTTGTTTTGGCTTTGGTGAACAGTTGTTTTATTGGGTTGTTTGCCCGTGTTATCATAATTCTTACTTTTTTCATTTGTGTGGTTGTGTTGTCGTTCATATTCACCGTCATTGGTTTGCAGTTGCCATTCATTTTACCGTATCGATGGTATTCTGGCTAAGCCGGTTGAGCCATGTCGTGGCTTGTTAGTGTAGCCGTTTGCTATTGTGGTAATTGATGGGCTTCCGGGGTGATCAGTCCCGGGGCTGCACGTCGTTGTCGAGTTGTGGGGGTTCGCTTGCGTAGTGGGTTGTCTAGAAAAAGTGAGCAAAACAAAAGAAACAAAATTTTGCACAAGTATATCTTATTCGGTAATTGCATAAAAGGCCCATAGACCATAACGAAAAGTACAATTCCACGAATTAAATACTTAGCTCGGTTGGTCGGCATGTCGCCTCCTGTGCTAGGAGTAAAACCTTCTCAAGTTGCTCGCGTTCCACATTCTTGGGACTTCTTTGCCATCGAGCCTTTCTAACTTGAAAGCGCCTTTACCCATCACTTCTTTGACTCTATAGGGACCTTCCCAGTTTGCCCGCTCCCGGGGTCGGTAAGCCAATGTCGTTGCGCCTTAGGACGAGATCGTTTGGTTCAAACTCTCTTTTGAGCACTTTGGTGTTGTAGCGTAGGGCCATTCTTTGCTTCAGCGCTGTTTCCGTCAAATGGGCCATTTCTCTGGCTTCATCTATCAGGTCCTTCTCCACGGCTTCCCCTACTCCTTTCAGAAGTAGTCGCGGGCTCGGTTCCCCGACCTCCACGGGTATTACCGCGTCTAACCCGTATGTTAGTCGGAAGGGGGTCTCCTTGGTGGAGGACTGTTCGGTTGTTCGGTAAGACCAGAGGACCGAGGCAAGCTCGTCTGCCCAAGCGACTTTTTTATTATCCAGTCGCTTCTTAAGCCCTAACAGGATAATCTTGTTCGCGGACTCCACCTGTCCGTTTGTTTGGGGGTGTTCTACCGAGTAGAACTTCTGTCTTATACCCAGGCCGGTGAGGAACTCCGTGAACTTCTTGTCGGTAAATTGTGTGCCGTTGTCCGAGATAACGATCTCCGAGATCCCGAATCGCGTTATCACCTGCCTCCACATGAATTTCCTGCAATTGGATGAGGATATGCTAGCCAACGGCTCGGCCTCTATCCATTTGGTGTAGTAGTCAATGGCAACTATGAGGTACTTGACTTGTCCGGGGCCAACTGGGAAGGGTCCCAAGAGATCGACTCCCCATTGTGCGAATGGTCGGGAGGCCGTTAATAGGCTTAGCTCGGAGGCCGGTGCCCTGTGGAAATAAACTATTTTTTAGTATATATATATTGATGAATGTGATATATTTTTTTATGTAAATAATCTTTTAAAATAAATATAATAGTTAATCTATTACTTTTTTTTGTTTTAGTCCAAATTAAACATTTTTTATTGTTTTTGGAAAGAAAATCTTTTGAGAAATTTAATAATATGTGATGAAGAATATCGAATAAATTATACAAAAACCAACTAAAACACAACATAAAAATATCTTTAAAAAGAGACGTTTTAGACATCTTTATCTGAGTGGCCTTCAATCATTATAATTCGAAAAGAAGAATAGATCAATCTAATATATATTGTGTGTATCAGCTATTGTTTAAAGGAAAACAAAACAACACTTTATTCAAAAGCAGAAAAAAAAATTCAGAAAAGTATATATGTATATATACAGAATAAAATGTCATAATTATTTTTGGATCTATACTATTTCTAGTTAGCTTTTTAGTCCAATATTCTTTATTATCATCATTTTTTTAAATAAACCTAGCAATATAGCATTTAAGTATTGTTTAATTTTAAGTTATTTTATATATAGTTTAGTCCTGTAGAAGCTTTTTGCTAAATGAAAAATAAACAATAATAAGAAGGTATATATTCACCGTCCCTCTAATAATTAATTAGCATTCGCTTCAATTTATCTTATTCTCAAATTTGATCAAGAGAACCTTCATCGATCTTATACGTATACGTATTAGTATTACGTAACACAAATAATACTCCCAAACAATTTAAGTGATAAATACGAATATATTCTATCTATAATACTATATATCCGTCAAGTCTACTGATAAACATACCATAATGAAAAACTCAACTTAATTAAGTTCGCTGTAATCATTTCTAAAATTAATATTAAAAAGATAATAATTTAATATTTATAATTTTATATATAATATTTATAATTATATACTTATTACATCTAATATTATGCATATACTACAAAGAATAATAAAAAAAGCAAACTATGACTACTTTTGTCCCTCGAAACTTTGGCCCCCTAAACATTTTCGTTTTATAATATGGAGAATGATAAGAGTTAACGTAATATTTGTAATGTAAAAAACAGAAAAGTCGACTAATATTAGTTTAGAGATATATATATATAAAAAAATAAATCACATAAACAAATTGAATAGATTTTAATTTTACATAAATATTTTAAATTTAATAAGCTTATATGTATATCTCGTTTGCATATATTTATAAAAATCGAATCAATTAGATTCGAATTAATATGAAACACAATAAATCGAATTGATTATATTCGAATTAGTAATAAAATTCATTGATGTCAAGTGTCCATATAATAAATTGAAACAATGAGATTCAATTTACATTTTATACTAAATTTAAATAATTAAATTCGATTTACAGCCCATAATATATTGAATCAATTGAGTTCGGTTTATAGCAAAATGAGCTTATGGTAAATCGAATATAATAGATTTGATTTAGTTTTGGTGTACCTGTATATACAATTTAAATTTACTTGTTTCAAATTATAATTTAAAATTTCATTTCCCTCTCAAATCCATGAAAGAGAAAAAAATTAGGTCACAACACCACAATATTCCGCAGACATAAAGAAAGACTCAAATCGTATATTTATCAGTTGGACGGAATTGTTCATGTTGCTGGTAGCATCAATAAAGAGGTTAATAAGTAAAATTAATTTTGTTTTAAATAGATTAAAAATGTTGGAAATGTTAATTCGCTTAGAGTATTTAATTATAAGCATTAGTTACAAATGTTAGTTAGAATAGGTTTTAGTAGTTTGTTAGAGTTTTAAAATTACAAATGTTAGTTAGACTAGTGGTTATAAATGTATGTTAGAGTAGCAATTAGATGTTTTGTTAGAGTAAGTAAGTTATAAGTGTCAGAATGATTAGTGAGTAGAAGTTTAGGTAGATATTATTTTAAGTTAGAAGTGTATGTGATAATAGGAACGATATTAGAATTTTTATTTTGAGCAATCGTAACCAGCAATATTTTTTCATATTTTTCGTATAAGTGGGTCTCATTAATACTAACCAGTGGCTTATAATACCTGAATGCCTTGATGCACGGTGGGAACGACCAAAAAAGTTGGTAAAAATACGATGATGACTTGTCAATTTGGCCTCCAAGTCGTACAAGACTCCTCCTGACGTCTTCAGTACTACAAATACTATTTGGCATCATTATCTGCACACTTAGTATCTATCTTGGTAATTTATTGTAGACTTCTTTTCAATTCTTATAAATCTTTGTAATGGCTTTCTGCTTAACCAATCAAACTGTAACATCCCGAGTTTTTAAAAATTGAATAATGAGTTATTTGTAAATTATTATACTTAATTATGATTTTTTTTTAAAAAATTGTTTTACCAAAAGAAATTAAATCAAAGTTACGAGACTTTGAGTTTAAAATTAATTAGAACTCATATAATTTTCATAATGATTGGGTATTTTCTTATTTAGAATTTAAAGTTTAGTAATTGAAAAATAATGAGAATTTTATATGGTTTTGAATATTGAGATTTTGAATTTTATTTTTATGAATAAAAAAAATTAATTTGATTATTTCTAATTTTTAATTAGAGTATTTATTTGAAAATAATTGGTAAGTTGATAATTAAATAGTATTCTTAAATATAATTTTATTGGGTTAAATTTGGTTTTTAATTACTACTCTAACACACACGCACGCTCACATTTCACTCCCAACCGCCACCCTCTAACACTAGCACATCCGTCCCCAACGGTACAGAGAAGAGAGAAAAGAAACAAAAGTTGCAGAAAGAGAGATCAACAAGGAAGAAAAAGAAGAGAAGAGAGGAGGGGGTTGTCCTGTCGTCACCTCCGTCGCCCTGGAGCCTATCGGAGTCGCAGTGGTCAGGGGTCGTCGCTGAGGAACTGTGTGAGAGAGAGAGAGAGCGACATTTAGAGAGACGCCAGCCAAGGACCCTGATGAGCTAGAGGAGTTGTGTCTTGTCGCCGTCGTGTTCGTTGCCGTGGGTTTCGAAGAGAGAGAGAAATGTGTGGTCAGGGAGAGAAATAGGGGTACCTCGTTCTGCCATTCTTCCCGTTCTTCCCGTTGTTGCCCTGGTTGCTGCTGGAACTCTACGCTGCCATTCTAGCCACAGGAAACTACTACTGGAGCCCTTGTTGTCTTGGTAAGCTCTATCCGTGTTTCTAATTTCCTCCTTTGTCTGTCGATATCATTATTATTGTGAGGGTTATTACTGAGGTTGACTGTGTCAGAGAAAAATAGTTACCGTGAGTTACTCTACCGTTGTTGCCGTCAGTAAAGGTCACCAGAGCTGCTAGCACTCCATCCCCGTCTCTTTTTAATCACCGTAAGTATTATTGTTCTAGAATTCTCGCCGTTATTGTTTCATTATAAGTTTGTTAAAGATTTTGAGGTATTGGTGATGTAGGGCCGAGTTTTGGAAATTGCATGTTTGTAATTAAAGTTGTTGCTATGGTTGCATAAATAATGGAGTTGTAATCACAACTGCCGCTATTGCAGGTCAATAGAAAAAGGAATTTTTGACGCATTTAATTTGAAAGGTTTTGACTATTCGAAGTAGAGGGTTTCGTTTTAAAATTAAAATTTTTTATTTAATAATACCTATAAAGCTTATTAAATAGTTGCAAATATGTTATAATATTTTAGAATAATTAATTGATGAGTTTGATTTGGATTTATGAGCGAAATTGTGATTGATTCGAGTGTAGTTTTGTATGGTAGTTGATTGGATAATAATTGTGATAATTTGGTTGAGAATTTTTATTTTAATTGAATTATCATAAGTTAATTATAAGTTAATTATTGATAATCCTATTGTTTTGATAATTGTTGAGAATCTTGAGAATTGTTGAGATAGAGAAACCCGTAAGGGTGATTAAGTCCACTTTTAGGGGAGGTTATACTCGAATTTTTATAAAAATATACAAATTTAATTAAATTAATTGTGTAAGTAGTGCCTGATTAATGAAATTGATAGTTGGAAACGGATATTTAAATACTAGATTGATGCTGGTTATTAGTTGTTACAAATTTGTAAAGTGAGTATTCTTTATGGTGTTAAAGTTAAATTTTTAAAGTATTTGAGAATGGACCGAAAGAATGCTTAAGAAAGTTAAGAAAAAGTTTAAGGAAATATACGAGAATAAAGGTTAAATTGAGTTTGAGTGATAAAAGATAATTATTTGAAAGTTTAAGGTAAGAAAGTAATTACGTAAAAGTTAAGGATTAAAGTGCACACACACAAAGATAAAGTTAAGAAAGGTTTGAAGATTAAGGTTTAAGACTTAAGATTTAAGGTTTAAGGAAATGAAGTTTGAGGTTTGAGGAATAAAAATTGAGAAAAAGAATGAATGATTTGAAAAAAAAGATATGATATTGAGCACAATTTCGTGAGGAGGGTGATACGTAACGCTCATTGAGATATTGTGCATGAGGTTCAATGGAGACGGCGATATGTAACACCCACTTGAGACCGGAAGGAAGGTTCCCTATAAGGACAACGATACGTAACGCTCATGGAAGGGACATTGGCTGAGGTAAAAATGGCGATACGTAACGCCTATCTTAGGATCACTGTCGGGTATTAGGTAATGAACCGACACATAAGCTCACGGCCTGTATAGGAATAAACATTCATCATATGCATCTATATGAATTGTTTGGGTGTGTCTTCTATTGCTGTGTTATGTTATTTGTGAAATTTTCTGCTATTTAACTTGCATGAATTGTTTGTATATTTGTATTGTGTACCTTTGTTTGTGCTTGTTGGTTTATAAATGTGACTGCGAACTGAGATGATTGAGGATGAATAAAGTAATTAAAAATTATTTTAAAGTAATGTAATTTGAAAGAAACTACTAAATCGTGTAAAATAAGACTCCGAATTTCAAAGGTTTAATAAAAAAAAATATTCTTGAAAGATAAGTGAGCTATGTGCACTTCTTCCTTACTTTTATGCCATTCTCATCCTCTATTGAGAACTTGTGGTTTAGTTCTCATCCCAAAATTTCCACCCTTTTCAGTGACACAGGCTTAAAGACTCAGTATAAAGCTATAGACGAAAAGTGAAATTTGTTTATGAATCAAGTTGCTTTCATCGAGTCCCCTCATTCTTGTTGCTTAAGATTTTATTTTATACAGAAGGGTAGATATTGTATCTGAGTTTCATTTGAAATCACTTGAATATTATTTACTATTATTAATATTTATGTGATGATTATTATTGTTTAGAGATCTTTGATGAACGATTTTATTTGAACAAAATAAAAATTATTGGAATTTTCTTATAACCGGAAATAAGTTAGCGATATAAAGACTCAGTATTAAATAGTTAATATTAGTAAAGTTCACGTAATGTTCTTTCTAGTAGAAATACCATGACTTAAGCAATGTATTTTGCTAGAAGGGACATTACACAAATCTTCCTGTAAGTCGGTCTGAATCCAAAATGTGCCTTTGTTGCATTCTGCAGTATCTTGATGGACACAACCGCATCAGTTCTGATCATAGGAATGATGAAAGCAGATATCACATCATAATCAACTTTCTTGTGATCACTGGAGATCGATATGGCTAGGCATGTTTGAGGTTTGTTATACTGTGTTACCTCCTAAATACTCTTTCGCTGGCGAAGAGTGATCCGAATCAACCATCTGCAACTGTTTCCAAACTCCTTACACTTTCTATAGTACTTGACATGATCCGATTCCAACACTTTGTACTCAATCCCACGGCGAATGCTATAAATCTTCGCACATAAGATGACTTTCTCTTTATTTTGAAACTGTTGACCGACTTGAAACTCAACTAGAGTTGTTTATCATGTGAAATCTCTAGCCCCAAATCGAATTCTACATCGGGAACCCATGCTGTTTTGTGGCCTCCAAGTCTAAAGTCGAAAAGCGCGGGGGTACTGCTGAGTTCCTGAGCTCAATACTCCGCCAGCCCTAACAAGAATATTCCTTCCTATATCTTCATCGCTATCCTCATCAATCATGGCGGGCTCCACATCATCGTTATCCCGTAGTATATCTTCTATGACATCTGGTTTTCCAACCTCCCTAGAAATCGGAATCATAATAGGAGTATATGCCATCGCAATAGCAAGCTGGCCAAAAGATCCATTATCACCTATTTTTCCATTGTCGTCGCAGTTTGGATCAGCTACGAAAGACGGAGATGCCACCAAAACTGCCGCAGACACCATTACATGCACAAATGAAGATGCAACAATAGGGGTTGAACTAGAGGCTGCTGCCATTGCCACTGATTAATGATTCTGATTCGATCTTCCTGGACTAGAGACCATGTCTCCAAACTTTTCCAATAGTTCATGGATTCTTACCTTGGAAAACCAACGACGACAATGAAATAAAATTTGCAAATCATCGTCACTGTCTATTACAAAGGAGTCGTACCTTATCCCATCGCGAACAACAAAAATCGAAATTCTATAAAATAATTCCTCTATCCGTTTCATTCCATGCAATTCCAATTTCTGGAGTATAGTTTTTTAAAACTCAACAAAATTTGTAGAAGGTTTGATAAAGACATTCAACGGATCCTTATTAGTAAATTTTATTCTCTTTCGCATTTTTTTAATCGTTCTTCTGTAGTGCACTAAAACTAAAAAATTATGTTTACTAGGTATTGTGAATTCTACTCTAATAAATTCTTCACGTTCTGATCCTACACGTACTCCTTAGTAAATCAAATTAAATGAATTCGATTTAATCAACTGCATGCCTGTATTAGTAAATCGGATCAATTAAATTGATCTACTATGGTTTATTAAACAATGTTTTGATTTAAATAATATAACTCTCTTTTTCAGTAAATCGAATCTAATGAATTTGATTTACATTGATTTATTGTTACAGTAGCTAATTTAAATCATATAGATTCGATTTACATAAAATCATTGTAAATCAAATTAAATCACTTCAGTGTACATAATTTTATTGTAAAAATGAGAGATGCATATAAGTTTATTAAATTTAGGATATTCTTATAAAATTAAAATCTATTCGATTTGTTTATTTGATTTACCCTAAAAAATAAATAAATAAAAAAGTGTTGTTTATTTAGAATTTCTTATATATTAGTTTATTGTTGTAATATATTATTTACTTATACAGATAATTAAGTTTTGTTTACTCTGAAGTAGAAAATAAAGAATGAATCAATAATATAATGTTTATTTAATTTGAATGCATATATACTTTTCACCATTTTTTTATTTGTTTTATTTTTATTTTTAGAAAGAGAGCTTGAAGTAAGAGTTGATGAGTTGTATACATTAAGATATTTGTGTATAGGATTTTTTCTTTTACCTAATCAGAATAAGACAATAGGATGCAAATTATATGTAATCAAACTCGCATTATTTCACTTACTTAACAATTTTTTTTTTTCAAAAACAATATATACAATGAGTGTACGTATGCATGCGTGTGTGTTTTAGTGTAGATATAATACAAAAGAAAATATGAAGAAACAATCACTTGAAGGAATAATATGAAAATTAAATTCATAAAATTTTTGTATCATTGTTTTAAAAAAATACTATTGACCAATAATTTTAGTTTAAAAAAAGATAAAGTATTATTTTAGTCTTCATTGTTTGGCCATATTTTAATTTGGTCTTTTAACATTTTAAAAGTTTTATTTTTATCTCAAAAATTTTAAACAAGTTCAATATTATCTTACCATTAAATTTGATACTAATAGTTAACAGAATGAGTGACGCAGACGTTAATAACGTTACTAGTTAAGTCATATCTTTTTTTATGTATTAGAAAAATATAACTAAAATATTTTTAATACTTTTTTTTTCTCAAAATTTTTTATACAAAACTCTAAATTCTAACAATTAATTATCAACGTTTCAAAATTAAAGAAAATTTTTTTATATTAGTTATTGTTGGTGGATTAATTTTATTTATATATTGAAATCGAATACTATTAACTTTTTAATATGCTAATTGTTTATGTTAAATTTAATGGCGAGATAATATTAAACCGACTTAAAATTCTATTCTTTTCAAAAAAATCTTTCTTTTTTATTTTTTAAAAATAATATTATTTTTCAAAATGAATAAAAGAAGAAGCATAATTTTTTCCTTGGTTTTTCTATCGAGGAGTGTTAAGGGACAATAAATTTATTAAATTTTAGTTAATATTTAATTATTAAAAAAAATTAAATAATTTTACACATTAAATATAATTTTATACTATTAAAAATATTATCAATAACTAATTAATTATTAAAAATCATAAAATCTACCGAATCTCTAGAGTTTTTCTATTCTATATAAGCGGGAGACACGGCTCCTATGATGTAGCCTTAAAAACAGAGGAGAGGGGTTTTGTGTGATTGAAAAGCTGTACGGCACTGCAACTACGACTGCACCCAACAGAAAGAGGGTATAACTGTTGTAACAGAACAACAGAAAAAGAAAAGGAGTAAGTGAGTGACAGCTAGCTAGTTAGAATTACTGAATTAGCCTATTTGCAATGGATAATTAAAAAAAGTGATGTATAGTATATAATTCATTATAGAGAGAAAAAAATATGATTCTCAATTCTTCTTTTATGATCAATAACAAATCACAAAACTTAATTCTTCTTCTCAGTAGTTTCTTGCTTTCTATTTTTCTGATTCAAGATAATTCCATTTAACTTTCTTGCGAAACCTAATAAACAGCTCCATGATATAGATATATATAATTTTATTTACCTAAGTTGATTAATTGTAATAAAATAATAATTAAATAAATATATAAAAGTTGGTACCATATATGTAAATCGTAGTATCAAAAAATATGGATGACTTAATAAATAAAGTATAAACGAGTATGCTAAAAAATTTTGCATATATTCTTTATTCTTACGAATTTATTTAAAATAAGCATTTTGTATATAGAAACACTAAAATTTTATTGTCATTTGTGTTAGACTGGAAAAGTAAATTAAATGAAATTTTTTAATAGTTAAGAAATAGCTAAGAAATTATAAGTTTCTATTTTAATTGAAATATATACAATAATACACGAATAATTTTTTTGAGAGGATTTCTTTTAGTTTGGGAGTGGAATAAAGAGATGTAATTTGTAAAACGGATTGTTGAGAGATTTTTATTTTGTTAACAATTCTCATGATAATGCCAGGTGTATATAGATCTTTTGCTGCTTAAAATTAGAGATATCATGACTTGGAAGTGACACGTTGATTTTCTCTTGATTCTGCGAGATATAAATACAGTGGCGGACACAATGACAAAGGCGGCGTTGAGATCGCATTCGTAGCAGGTAGAGTTTCCGATGCTTTAAAGGAGTTTGAGATGAGTATTCCGGTGCTTTAAGGGATTATCCTGCGCTTTCTTAATATTTTAAATTTTTTTCTTCTACTTAGTTATTTTAAATTTAGTCAC
>NC_029772.3:94941961-94959026 GCF_000817695.3 Arachis duranensis | reverse complement strand
TTTTATAAAATTCTCAAATTAAAGTACTTAATAATTAATATGCTTGTTGTAAGTTATTGAAATTAAAATAAAATAAAAACTGAGATAGAGTAATGGTTAGGCAGAACCACCTATCTAATCATCCCCGGTCCACACATCACTATAGTTGATTAGGAATATGATATAGAGCTGATAAGGCACAAAGTTCTATTTATAAGGTACTGATTCCTTCACGAAATTGAATAAGAACTGAATCACCATCTCATTATTGCCTCTTCATTATCATTTCATTCTCTTTCGGCTCATACATTGATATATAGTCAATATAAAATACATGTCCATATCATTGATACATTACTATAATAATATTTAAGTAATAATAAAGATGAAGAGAGTAGAAGTTTGTCCAATGAGATTGAAGTCCTGAAAATACTGATACATCTCTCTTTGTTTTCAACTATTTGGTTATTTTTCTTTTTCTTATTCGATATTATGGTAGTTTATTTTAAAATGATACCCAGGCCAGCATCTGGTCGCCGACCAATGGATTGGAAAGAATAATTTGACATTGAGGATCGAATCATGGAGAGATCTCAATGCAAACTTATTTCACAAGCTTAATTAATTGGTAACACTTGTTGACACTATCCGATGCTGTTTTTCTAGATAAATCTTCTGTTACTGTTACATAATGTCATCATTCAAATTGGTCAACCAAAACAACTAACCCTCACTCGCTCTCTCTATCTTATACTTATTTTTTTACTTAAAAAAAATGACGTATTAAAATTATGTTTATGCAAGAATAATTTAATAAGTTGGTACTCCCTTAGATAGACCTTGACCCATAGAGCGAGGATCATATCTGAAACGTGGACAAGGGGGGGATCGGAATATAATTCCATACTCAATAACACATGAGGCATTGATTCATCAACTAAAAATGTGGTTGTGTTCATCATGTAAACCTTAAATTTAGCACAGAATATATTGCATTTTAATTCCATAATCACGTTGATCTTGACAAATAAAAATGGTAACAATAATCATAAAAGCTCACGACCCCTCACAATTAACCGACCTCAAAGATTTGACCAACCTTTTTATTAGGATTCATTCTCCACTAATTTAACTAATCCAATAAAATCTGTTCTCACTCACAAGTTGGGAATGAAGCTGCAGTGCCCAATGTGTGGCCCTATAATAATACATAGCCTTTCTCTTAGAGTTTGTACAGACAAAGAACAATTAAGAGGAAAAAAAATGATGAAGACTATTCAGAGTCTTATTACCAAGACTAGTACGAGACAAGAAGAATTGCATGTCTCTCAAATGAGTTCTGCTGGGAGCACTTCAGAGTGTAAAAATCTCTGCCAATACAAATTCTATCCAACTTATTTGGCTGCTAAAGTTATCCAGATAAAAGTAGAAGATATACATCAAGTGCAATGAAGCTGCTTCAAGATTTATAACAGCAAATAATGGAACAGGGTCCGCCAGAGTGGCTTGCTTGGGTAAACATTATTATCATAAAAGGAGTAATCATTAATTAGCAGTTTAGCACTCTTTTTTTAGAACTGAGTAATATTAGCTCTTCTTTTGTACCAATCCTGCGGAAGACCAAAACAAATTAAGGTCTCCTGCAGCTTTAAGTGTTGACTATATAAAACTGAAAACTCATCTAGGCTTTCTTTGACTCCAGCTAGTTATATATGTAAATACATAAATTATTACTATAAACCATGCAACTTTATTTGCTTTCATAACAATCTTATGGCGCCTCTCTATTACTATAAACCAATAATTCAGTTCAGTGTATTGTAACTTATAACCACCATACTATATAGTCTGTATACTAATCTATTGGTTATTTAAATTTGGAGACACATATTTTTAGAAGAGCGGCGGTTGTTAATTTGTTATAGTGTCAGGTCTTAATGGACATAAAGAATCTATCCTTAAATTGGCTAAACCAATTTGAAAAAAAAAAAAAACCAACAATCCAACACAAAAAACTGCGTTGATTTAGATGAACCATTTTTTTTTTAGAGGGAAAAAGCATAGTAGGTAGTAAATTAAATAGAAGAAGCAGAGGAGGGATAATTTCACCCTCCCCTTCCTTACTAGTTAGCTATAGCCTCCCAATAGGGAGGGTTGAAGTTGAAAGATTTGGATTTCGGAAAGTGGAATTGAGTTACGGCCCTGGGGAGGAATATATAAATTTGAGTGAGGGCAGAATGGGCATTGCAAAGCAAAATACTCTTTTTATTACTATTATTTGCTTTGCATTGGCCTCTTATGCGGTTGCTAGGCCAAGAGCACGGCCATATAGTGGTCCAGACGTCTACAGGGGCAGGAATGTAGCACGAGATATCCTTTTTCCCGGCGAGAAGGTTAACAATGTGCTCGATTTCGGAGCCCAGCCCGACGGCGAATTCGACTCTACCCAGGTAGAAAACCAAAAACTAGGCTGATTTAGTGACTGATTTTTTATGTGTACGTAACATTACTGTATGATGATGTATGTGAAAGGCATTCATGGAAGCATGGCAAGCAACATGCAACTCAACAGTGCAAAGTAGGGTATATGTTCCAGAGGGTAGATTCTTGGTTTCCCCAGTGTTCTTCTCAGGGCCATGCATGACTCCACATCCCGTAACAGTTAAAGTTGATGGAATTATACTGGCCCCTACCGATCTTTCTGTGTTTGACAACGATGAGTGGATTATTTTCCAGAACCTTAACGGCTTAAGACTCATTGGTCAAGGTACCTTTGATGGGCAGGGTACGGATTCATGGCAGATCACCGAGAAATGTGAATCTAAAAGAGACGGTTTTCGATGCGTCAGAAATCCTAGCGTAAGCTATTAACCAACTTGTTAATTCAAATTAAAGTGATTGATTAATTGAGGTTAATTGTTGTATGAATGCATGCATGCAGAGTCTTTTCTTCAGCCGAGTGAACGATGCGATTATACAGGGGATTAGGTCTGTGAATCCAAAAGGGTTTCACATATTTGTGACTAACTGTGGAAACATAAGGTTGCGAAAGCTTAAGCTGACAGCACCTGAATTCAGCCCCAACACTGATGGCATTCATGTTAGCCACTCCAACAATGTCATCATGTCTAGAAACACCATTGCAACTGGTGATGACTGTGTCTCTATAATCCAAGGTTCTGTCAATATTACCATGAACAGACTCACGTGTGGCCCTGGACATGGTGTTAGGTATGCATGTATTCTCTTCTCTTATATATATTCTTCTTCTTCTTAATTATTTATTCAATCTCTATCTATATAAACACATACATGAACATGAACATGAACAGCATCGGTAGCCTTGGAAAGTATGCAGATGAGTTAGAAGTGAAAGGTATTCGCCTCATAAACGCCACATTGATTGGAACAACCAATGGTCTCAGAATCAAAACTTGGCCAGATAGATTCCCAGGTTCAGCCTCGGATATATTTTTCACAAACATCGACATGGTAAATGTTAAAAACCCCATCATCATTGACCAAGAGTATGAATGCTTTCCAAACTGCCAAAAGAAGGTAATAATTATATATATATTCTTGCATTGCTTAATTATTACATGAAAACTCAATTAATTAATTCACATTTGTGCACTCAGCCATCCCTTGTGAAGCTTAACAATATTCAATTCAACAATATAAGGGGAACCACGATTAGTCCAGTTGCAGTGGACTTACGGTGCAGCAAATTGTTCCCATGCAACGGTGTCGTACTTCGCAACATTGATCTCAAGCTTGGATTCCTTCCAATTCCAACCGTGTCAAGATGTTTTAACATTAATCCAATTTATTTCGGCGGTTTGCAAATCCCACCAGCTTGCGTTTAGGGGCACAAATTAATATCAACACAATTCTTTTAGCAACAGCAAATTCTTTTTTGGGAGGAGTCCTAGGAGCCAGCAAATTTTGTTATTTGTAATCATCAATTAGTTATCATTAATATTTTTAATGGTATGAGATTACTCATTTTTTTTACTGGTTAAGTGCTTACCAGATTTCATAAAAGTGCTGGTCCTAGATTATTTTTTATTTTGTAATTTGGATTGGTGGGGAAAATGGTTAGTTATGTTCTTGAATAATGTGTTTTCAAGAGTAGTAGTGGTTCCAATCCCAGTTCTCTAATTAATCCAATTTTGAACCCTCTTCATTGAAATGCTTTGGTTCATACTATTATTAATTAGCTAGGCCAATTCTCTATCCCCCCCTTACTTCATCGCTACCAATATAATTTCCCTCATATTCTTATTATTGTCCTTCTATTTTGATTTGTGTGCGTAACAGAAATAATAACTTGGCACAACTTAATATCATGGTTTATAAAATCAATAAACAGTGAAGACAAATTAGAAATAGTGAAATAATGTAATATTTAGGCCAGGACTTAAATTTCAATGACATTCCTTGTATCTATTCACCGTTCACAATATATTTATGGATTTAATTTAATTTGTGCATATTAAACTATAATATTGATGGCTCGAAGACTTTTTTTTATTAAAAATAGGAGATTCGAAACCGCGACCTCTTTGAGTATGAAGAGACTATGTCATTTGAGTTATAACTCATTTGCGCGATGGCTTGAAGACTTGAAGTACTTTCTGTGATATATATATATCACGTTAATTTAAGAAAAGTTAGCGTCTATTAGTCATTATTTATCTTAAAATATACTATTTTGTCTAATTTTACAATAATAATGGTTGAGTAATTTTTCTCATGAAGTTGAGCGAAAATGCAAAATAATATTGTTTGAGTAATGAGAATGTGTCATGTGAAGAGATTTTAATTTAATTTTCAGAAAAAGTTAATTTTTTATTCTATTCGTTGAACCGAAAATAAGCAAATTAAATATGACCAAATAGTAAAACTTGAAATTTACTTTCATAACAATCTTATGGCGCCTCTCTAATGCTTCTTATTACTTTGTCTCTAATGACATTGGATTTATTACATTCAATTAAATTAGCCAATTTTTTACTTTTTATCATATTTTGGAAAAAAAAAACAGGTTGTGGAGCTAAAGTTTCACTATTTAAAAAAAAAAAACATTACAATAAACTGGATCCAATAATTCAGTTCAGTGTATTGTAACTTATAACCACCATACTATATAGTCTGTATACTAATCTATTGGTTATTTAAATTTGGAGACACATATTTTTAGAAGAGCGGCGGTTGTTAATTTGTTATAGTGTCAGGTCTTAATGGACATAAAGAATCTATCCTTAAATTGGCTAAACCAATTAAAAAAAAAAAACCAACAATCCAACACAAAAAACTGCGTTGATTTAGATGAACCATTTGTTTTTTAGAGGGAAAAAACATAGTAAGTAGTAAATTAATTAATTAAATAGAAGAAGCAGAGAAGGAGGGATAATTTCCTCCCTCCCCCCTACCTTACTAGTTAGCTATAGCCTCCCAACCAGGAGGCTTGAAGTTGAAAGATTTGGATCTCGGAAAGTTGAATTGAGTTAGGGCCCTGAGGAGGAATACATAAATTTGAGTGAGGGCAGAATGGGCATTGCAAAGCAAAATACTCTTTTTATTACTATTATTTGCTTTGCATTGGCCTCTTATGCGGTTGCTAAGCCAAGAGCACGGCCACATAGTGGCCCAGATATCTACAAGGGCAGGAATGTAGCACGAGATACCCTTTTTCCCGGCGAGAAGGTTAACAATGTGCTCGATTTCGGAGCCCAACCCGACGGTGAATTCGACTCTACCCAGGTACGAAACCAAAAATGATGCTGATTTAGTGACTGATTTTTTGTGTGCACGTAACTTAACATTATTACTGTATGATGATGCATGTAAAAGGCATTCATGGATGCATGGCAAGCAACATGCAAATCAACAGTGCAGAGTAGGGTATATGTTCCAGAGGGTAGATTCTTGGTTTCCTCAATGTTCTTTTCAGGGCCATGCATGACCCCACATCCCGTAACAGTTCAAGTTGATGGAACTATTTTGGCCCCTACCGATATTTCCGAGTTTGAAAACGATGAGTGGCTCCTTTTCCAGAACCTTAACGGCTTAAGACTCATTGGTCAAGGTACCTTTGATGGGCAGGGTAAGGATTCATGGAAATACACCGAGAATTGTGAATCTAAGAGAGACGGTTCTGCATGCGTCAGAAATCCTAGCGTAAGATATTAACCAACTTGTTCAAATTAAACTCATTGATTAATCGAGTTTAATTAATTAATTAATTGTTGTATGCATGCATGCATGTAGAGTCTTTTCTTCAGCCGGGTCAACGATGCGATTATACAGGGGATTAGGTCTGTGAATCCAAAAGGGTTTCACATATTTGTGACTAACTGTGGAAACATAAGGTTGCGAAGGCTTAAGCTTACAGCACCAGAAACTAGCCCCAACACTGATGGCATCCATGTTAGCCACTCCATCAATGTCATCATGTCTAGAAACACCATTGCAACTGGTGATGACTGTGTCTCTATAATCCAAGGTTCTGTCAATGTTACCATGAACAGACTCAGGTGTGGCCCAGGACATGGTGTTAGGTATGCATGTATTCTCTTCTCTTATATATATTCTTCTTCTTCTTAATTATATATTCAATCTCTATCTATATAAACACATACATGAACATGAACAGCATCGGTAGCCTTGGAAAGTATGCGGACGAGTTAGAAGTGAAAGGTATTCGCCTCATAAACGCCACATTGCTTGGAACAACCAATGGTGTCAGAATCAAAACTTGGCCAGATAGATTCCCAGGTTCAGCCTCGGATATATTTTTCACAAACATCGACATGGTAAATGTTAAAAACCCCATCATCATTGACCAAGAGTATGAATGCTTTCCAAACTGCAAAAAGAAGGTAATAATTATATTATATTATTGCATTGCTTAATTATTACATGAAAATTCAAATAATTAATTCACATTTGTATGTGCACGCAGCCATCACTTGTGAAGCTTAACAATATTCAATTCAATAATATAAGGGGAACCACGATTAGTCCAGTTGCAGTGGACTTAAGGTGCAGCAAATTGTTCCCATGCAAAGGTGTCATACTTCGCAACATTGATCTCAAGCTTGGATTGCTTCCAACCATGTCTAGATGTGTTAACATTAATCCACTGTATTTCGGCGGTTTGCAAGTCCCACCAGCTTGCGTTTAGGGGCACAAATTAATATCATCACAATCCATTTCTTATTTCTCTAGACTTTTTGATTTTATAATTTGGATTGGTGGGGAAAATGGTTAGTTACGTTCTTGAATGTGTTTTCAAGAGTAGTGGTTCCAATCCCAGTTCTCTAATTAATCCAATTTGAACCCTCTTCATTAAAATGCTTTGGTTCATACCATTATTAGCTAGGCCAATTCTATCCTCTCCTTACTTCATCGCTACCAATATAATTATTGGCAATGTGATGTATTATTTGTTTTTTCTTTTTTAGATATCAATTAAATACGAGGTAGCTTTAATTTTCCCTCATATTCTTATTATTGTCCTTCTAATGTGATTTGTGTGCGTAGCAGAAATCACTTGGCACAACTAAATATCATGGTTTATAAAATCAATAAACCCAAAACCTCTTAATTGAGTATAGAAAGACTATGTCATTTGAGCTATTACTCATTGGCAATTTCAACGATTTCCTTGTATCTATTCACTGTTCACAAGATATTTATGGATTTAATTTAATTTGTGCATATTAAACTATATTATTGGTGGCTAAAATATATATACACACACAACAATTTAAGAAAAGATAGTTTAATTTCTATTAGTCATTATTTATCCTAAAATATACTATTTTGTCTAATTTTACAATAATAATGGTTGAGTTATTTTTCTCATGAAGTTGAGCAAAAATGCAAAATAATCTTGTTGAGTATGTGTAATGTGAAGAGATTTTAATTTAATTTTCAGAAAAAGTTAATTTTTTATTCTATTCGTTGAACCGAAAATAAGCAAATTAAATATGACCAAATAGTAAAACTTGAAATTTAATGTTTGGTGAAACTTGATTATATCTGCCGAACAAAAGAATAAGAACAAAGATCCACCAAATAATAAAACCATCATATCAAATGTTAGATACTCATTGTTCGATATACTAATTCTGAGAGTATTATATTATTACCTGACCAATATTTTTTTAATATTTAGTAAGACTAAATTAGATAAATTTATGAATATTTATCTAAATTAATATAATTTTTCTCTAATTTGAGTCACTGTTATTAACTTGCATATATGACCATTAGTTAATGTTTGTTTTGAGGTAATAGAACAGAGACTAATAGACTGATATTTAATATCATGCTTGTTGGCTCGGAGACTGGTACTAAAATTTCTGTCTCTATCCTTAAAATTTCAATATTTCAGTACCTCCAAAAAGTGATGACACATAGGACTGAAACTTTTAGAGACAAAGGCTGAAAATTTAATAGCATTTTATACCTAAAATATTCTCATTTCAATTAATTAATTCCAATTTTACTTTTTGTACAAATTAAATTAGAATTTTTTTCTTGTTTTAATTTTTGTCTCTGTCTCTCCGTCTCAGTCTTTCAGTTTCTCTCAATTCTATTTCTCCTTTATATAGAATTGAGAGAGAATGCTTTCCCTCAATTCACCCGTTTCTCCCTAGTTCTCCTCGTCTTCGACTTCAACGCCACCACCTGAAGACGGCAGAAGCATGTCCTGTTATAGGGCTTGCTCCCATGTTCTTCGAGTCCTTCAGAGCTACTATTTTTCATTGACTGTATTCTTCGACTGTTATTGGACATGCCTCTGTTTCTACCATGCATGATAGTGGTTAGGGTTTATCTTTTTGGTGAATTGGGGGAAACGTTTTCTCTCAATTCCATATAAAGGAAAAACGGGATTGAAACCCTTAACAGATGTCATGTTAGAATTCTATCTGCCACATCATCAAGCTCCGTTTAACAGAAAAGGACCCTCTTCAGCATTTTATAAATTTGGGGACATAATTGGTAATTTATTCTTTCTTAAATTTTTGTTTTATGTATTCTCTGATTGTAAGGTGGTGTGAGATACGTGAATGAGCATTAGTAATAGTTTGATTTTTAGAAAATTTTTTTTGGACTTGATTTTTAGATAATTTATCTATCAAATTTTTTTATTAAGAGTAATTTTGCTTTTTCTTTTTATTATTATTATGACAAAGTTTTTATGATATTGACAGAATAAATTTATTTTTTGATGTTGATGATATTATTGACGAGGAGAAGATTACTTTTTTTACTGTCTATCTAACAAAGAACTTTTAACATGTTCAAACTGAAATGGATCGAGTTAAAAAAGTAGTTAGTCATTATATAATTAAGAGACAGATTAAATAACATCTCTAAAATCTTCTTTTGTTAAGTTAAACACAAACGGTTTTGTTTTACATAATAAAAAAATAACTTGTAAAAAAATTATTATAGACATAGATAGAAAATTTTTAGCTAATTTTAATACAAACTTAACTTTTACCTCAGTTATTTTAACAAAATTTTGAAGAATTTTAATAGGTATGAATCATGCTCTATGTTTGGGGTATAATTATATGGTTGTAGAGGTGGAATCAATTGCTGTAATAAGGCTTATTCTTCATGATGATATTAATTTGCATTTTTTTCGAGCTCTTATTTTACCAATTAGGGAGATGTGTAACAGACCAATTAACTAGAGAATATGATATCGATCAGTTTCAAGAAACAAACTCTTATATAAATAGAATGACTAATTATAATCATAATTTATTTTTTGGCTATCATGTAATGTTATTTAATTTACTTTCTTATATCTCTTTTCATTTTCATGTTGATTATATCACATGTCATTTTTAAAAATTGTTATTTTTTAGTTTATTTTTCTTTAAATTTTAAAACCAGTTATTAAAATAAATCTTTACAAATGAAAAAAATTATTTTTGGACTTGTGATTTTTGTAGTGCATATACTTCTAACAAATATGCATTGATTGTGAAAAACCTACACAACAATGATGATTATTTTTAAATTAATAATTTTTTAAAAAAATTTGGTGTATTTATCTCAAATTTAATTATATATATATTTTATGTATTTTTAAAACAAATTATAAATTAATTTTAAAAATATATTATTCAAAATATTAATTTAAATAAAATAAATTTATATTTATTTTTTATTATAAAAAATACTCATTTGATTTAATTTGTAAGTATTATATTCTATGATATTTTTTAATGATAAAAAAGAGTATAAATTAGTGTTATTTGAAAAAATAGAAGAACACTTATTTAACATAAAATTTTTCATAGTAACAATTGAAAATATTTATGCAAAACTACAAACACATATAAAGGCAACACTTTAAAATTTATATGCAATAAAAATCAAATTTTTTCTGAAGTCAAATTTACAAGTTTTAGTCAACTATACAATTAGTGTGGATCATTTATAAAATTTTAACTTAAAGTTCTAGATACTTTACAATATTTTTTAAAAAAATATCTTAACAAATCTAAATATTTTGTTCAATTTTTGACATCTCCTAATTGCAATATTGAATAAAATAGGCTTATAGTTATTATATTTGTGCTACTATGGTTACTTATTAGCAATTATGTTAAGAAAAATAGATTTTTAATTTAAAAATCTTTTTCTAAATTTATTTAGTATCAATATCTTAAAAGTTTAGATATATAAATAATGATCTTTATATATAATACAATAGTCTCTTAGATTTAGTTGTTATTATTATTATAATTCTTATATCACTTTAATATAGGTAAATTAATAATTAAATAGTATTATTTTTTATGATATTTTAGTATTAACAAAATAAAATTATTTTTTAATATATATTTTTGTATTTTTTATTAATATTTTTTAATAATATTTTATTATTCTAATTAATAAATATATTATAAGTCGTTAATATTTGAAAAATATTTAAAATATTTGAAGGGATTATTTTGTAATTTTAAAATTATTTTAGGGATTGTTTTGAAATTTTTTAGCCCTTCTTTTTATTACTATGATGAATTTTTATGGTATCAAGAGAATAAATTTATTTTGATGTTGATGATATTATTTAAGAGGAAAAGATTGCTCTCTTTACTACTGTTTATCTAGCAAAAAAATTTTAACATGCTCAGACTAAATTGGATCGAGTTAAAAAAATAGTTGGTCATTATATATGTTGAGAGGCTCAGTAAATGACATTCAAAAAACCTTCTTTTGTTAAGCTAAACACAAACGATTTGATTCTACATAATAAAAAAGTAACTTGCAGAGGAATTATTATAGACATGGATAGAAAGTTTTTAGTTGATTTTAATACAAATTTAGTTTTTACCTCGATTACTTTGGCAGAACTTTGAAAACTTTTAATAGGTATGAATCTCGCTGTAAACTTTAGGTATAATTATGTGGTTGTGGAGATGGACTCAATTGCTATAGTAATATTTATTCTTCATGATGATATTGATTTGCATTCTTCTCAAACTCTTATTTTAGCAATTAAAAAGAGGTCAACTAAATAATATAATATTAATTTCGAAAAGTAAATTTTTGTGCAAATAGAATGACTAATTATAGTCATTCTTTATCTTTTAACTATTAACTATTATGTAATGTTATTTAATTTATTTTTTTGTATCTCTATCTTCATATGATTATATTGGCATCTTATTTTTAAAAATGGTTATTTTTAATTTGCTTTTCTTTAGACTTTAAATCCAATTATTAATAAAAAATATCTTTACAAATGGAAAAGATTATCTTTGGACTTGTGATTTTCGTGGTGCATATACTTCTAACAAATATGAAATATGCATTGATGGTGAAAAACCTACACAACAATGATGATTATTTTTAAACTAATAAATTTTAATTTTTTAAAATTTTGATCTATTTATCTCAAATTTAATTTTATATATGTTTTCTATGTATTTTTTAAACAAATTATAAATTATTTTTAAAAATATACTATTTAAAAAATAATTTAAATAAAATAAATCCATATTTATTTCTTATTATAGAAGATACTAATTTAATTTAATTTATAAGTATTATATTCTATAATAATTTTTTAATAATAAAAAAGAGTATAAACTAGTGTTGTTTGAAGAGATAAAAAATACTTATTTAACATAAAAAATTTTACAATAACAATTAAAAATATTTATGTAAAAGTACAAACGCTTATAAAAACAACATTTTAGAACTTACATGTAATGAGAATCAAATATTTTTTGAAGTCAAATTTACAAGTTTTGATCAATCATACGTTAGTGTGCATCATCTACAAAATTTTTACAAAATTTCAGTTTGAAGTTCTAGATATTTTACAACATTTCAAAAAAGAAATATCTTGACAAAAATCTAAATATTTTATTCAATTTTTGAGATCTCCTAGTTGCAATATTAAACAAAATAGACTTATAGTTATTACTATTTGTGCTACCATGGTTTATTAATTAGCAACTATGTTAAGAAAGAATAGATTTTTTAATTTAGAAATATTTTTTAAATTTGTTTAGTATCAATATCTTAGTAGTATAGGTATATAAATAAGAATATTGTTATCCATACAAGTTTTTTTTTCATACAAGTTAACCTAAATCTAACAAAATCTACTTTCATAACACGCGCATGAAAATCACGTTCCTCTTTGTATCCCGCATTTTTTCTCATCCTCCTCCTCTTATTTCTTCTTCTTTTCTTTCTTTTTTGCGTTTCTCCTCATTTTTCTTCGCGTGTTTCATCTTCATCGTCGTTTTTTTTATTACTGTTATTAGTTTTTGATGCATTTTTTTCCTCCTCCTCTTTCTATTAATTTTGCAACATTATGTATTTTTTTATTCTTTATTTGATTTTTTCCTCCTAAGAAGAATTATGAGAATATGAAATAAGAAGATGAGGAGGAGGAATATAAATAGTTTTGAATTATACAGATCTTATCAGCACACATACACCGAAAATTTTTAAATAATACACTTAAATATCTTCGTGTTACACCTAAATTTGCTACAAATATAGAAAAATATTTTCTCTAATGCTGCATTTTTTTTCTTCTTCTTTTTTTCCTTATTTCTTTCTTACTTTTAGTTGAATGAATGTAAGTTCATCATCTTTCAAGTAATTTTGTAGCATTATGTGTTTTTTTCTTCTTTGTTTGATTTTTTTTTGTTTGTATTCTTGTTAAGAGAATAAAACAAGAAGAAATTTGAGAATGTAAAACAAAAAGAAAAAGATGAATAAGAAAAAAAGAAGAAGATGGTGATGATAATGAAAAAAGAAGAAGAAGCAGTAGAAAATGAGGAGGAGGAAGAAGAAGAGTTTTGAATTATGCAGAACTTATTAGCATACATTCACCGAAAATTCTTAAATAATACACTCAAATATCTTCGTGTATACCCAAATTTACTGCAAATACAGAAAAATATTTCCTCTAATGCTATATTTTTTTCTTTTTCTTTTTTTCCTTATTTCTTTCTTTCTTTTAGTTGAATGAATGTAAGTTCATCTTCTTCCAAGTAATTATGTTCCATTATGTGTTTCTTCTTCTTCTTCTTTGTTTATTTTTTCTGTTTTTATTCTTACTAAAAGAGTGAAACAAGAAGAAACTTGAGAAGATAAAAAAAACGAATAAAAAAAAGAAGATGACAATTGTAACACCCTAATTTTTAACACCTCATGATCGTACCAAAAGTAAGGCGTTACTAACTTAATAACTTTTATTATTTATTTAATAGTGAGCCTTTACGCGTAAATTTATCGATAGTTTTACTAAAACTTATAACTTCTCTAACAAGAACAAACAACCACATATTCACATACTTAATATTGATAATACATTGTAGTATTATATACAAAAACAATTACAGAACCTACCCTCTGAATAAAACTCTAACTAGCAAGGCGAAGGGAAAATAAATTTAACAACTCAACTTGTAAACATATTCCTCTGTGCTCTCGCAGCTTCGCAATAAGCTTTCGCACCTGTAGTTGAAAGGGGTACGATGGAGATAAGGGGTAAGAACCGGAGAGTTCTTAGTAGGGTCGAAGTTAGGAGTTAAGTTCATTATCCAAATTTGAAACTCATATTTTTCCTTATAAAAATTTCAGACAAAATGACATTTCATATATTTCACCGCTTGCTAAGAAACTATTTTAACCAAAGCTTACCGCTGGTCCTTCTAATCACGGTCTTTGATCCAAATCAAATCAATTCGGTCTCTGGTCTAAATTAAATCAACTCAGCCTATGGTCCAATCCAACACGAATCACCATAAAAACTCAATCACAAAACAGAATCAATCATAGGCACAAACAATGCAAGACAAACACAAATCAGAGAGCAATTACAGAACATAGAATCCAATCACAAGCACACACAATCATGAAAACATAATCACAACAAGTATGCACAAACAAGTATGATTCATGTCTGATCTTATACAGGTTATGAGCTCATGTGTTGGTTTGTTGCCCGGTTCCTGATACTGGTCTTGAGATAAGCATTTCGTATCGCCGTCCTTATCTCAGCCAACGTCTCCTCCATGAGCGTTACGCATTGCCGTCCTCATGGGAAAACCTTCCTTTCAGTCTCCAGTGAGCGTTACGTATCGCCGTCCTTATAGTATCATGTGAGCGTTACGTATCGCCGTCCCCAATAGACACTTGGCACTAAGGCCCAAACAGTATTCAATTTCTTTTTAATCTTTACTCTCTACTCTACTGCAGTAGAGATCCCTTTAATTAATATATTCTTTCATTCCTGCCCTATGTTCTTCTTGTGGCAGAGGTTCTTTAGATTCTTTTAATTCTTTTGTTCTTGGTTATTTATTAAATTATATTTTCACTTAACTCAGCAATTGTCTGAGTTTGGCTTCCAGTGTCATAACCTCTGTAAGCAACCTCTGTCTTACAGGTGCGATCATCCTCTGGAGTGGCCGATGTATCTCTGGAAAGCGAATCTCAGTAGGCTCGTCACCATATCTTTTCTTATCTCATTTTCTTTTCGTTCTTTTTTTCTTTTTTTTTCTTTTTTCTTATCATTCCATAGTATAAATTATTTTCTCATTATTCCCTTGCCTCACCCTAAGTGCTTTATGAAAAAGAATTATAAAGTCTTTTAATTAAGTATGCGTTCTCTAAAGTTTTTAAGATACTCTGCTTTGCTTGCTCTTCTCATTAATATTACACATTATAATATTCTTAAAAATAATATATTTGATAAATACTAATTATAATAATGATTTATTTTAATTTAAATGAGTAATTTTAAAGAAGTATTTAAAATAATATTCATAATCTTTTTTTAAAATTTAGTTATAAAACCTTATTTTCAAATTTTTATTAATTACTTTCTAAATCACGAACTTTTTAATATTCTATTTTTAACCTCAATATTTTATAAAAATGATATTTGAAACCCTCACTTATTTTTATATTTAAAAAAGAACCTGAACTTTTATAAAATATCCATTTTTAGCCCCGTACTTTATTTATTACCCAAAATATTCAAAAACTTATATAATTACAAATTGTACCTCGATTTTTATATACAAATACAAAGTTACGCTTCAAAAATAAAATGTAATTACTAATCTTTCTTTTATACCAAAACCGAAATTCATAACCCTTTCCTTTTAAAATATTACTTGTATCTTAATCCGTTTTCGAGCCTTTCGGTTACCAATTAATTTTTCTCAGCTTTTAATTTAATATTTCAAATACCAAATCTCATCAATTTCCTCTAAATACCATATCACAACAGTCCCAAAATTGTTAAAATAACCACAGCTAAGCTGTTCATCATAGCTAAACCAACAAATTACAAGCAACAACAATAATTCAATATAAACTCATTCAAACTCAAATAATAATCAATCAAATCAACATTCACTCATCAAATTTGCCTTTAATTATTATAAAGTTACCAAACGCTATCTCTGTATGAAATCAATACAATGGAAGCTCCGGAGAAGCTTTCTGATCCGGCTACTGAAGAAGAAAACGTCAGAAATCGTCTGTACCTCCTAAAACTCCAATTGGTCGAATTCAAGGGGAATGGGAGCTACGTCACCGTCAACTTATTCCGAACAAAAATGACACCAACACGTAAAGGAGGAAGATACAAGTACTTTTATCGGATTAGATTTTTTATTGGAATTATGGATCTCAAGAAATCGAACGTCGAAGATCGAAGGTTCCATGGTTCTCCTCATGGTTTACTCTCTTCCTCGTTTCCTTTCCTTATGATTCGGTGATAATTAGGGGTGGCAAGCGGAGAATCCCGTCCCGCCAGAAACCCGTCCTTTGGCGGGATGGCCCGCCCTACCCCACCTAATGAGGTGGTCCCAGAATCCCACCCCATTCTGCCTATTTTTATTTTTAACTATTAAATAATATATATAAAGGTATAAAAAAATCTCTTCTGTTTTTACTTTTAACTATTATAATTTCTAAAGGTATAAACAAATTATAATTTTTATATTCACAAACATTAAAGTCTTTGTAATTATAAATATCTAATAAACATAATTATAAACCAAGTTTTCATCTAAAATATAATTATAAATATTGTTTCCAAAACAAAATAAACATAATCCAAAATATAATTATAAATATTGTCTCTAAAACAAAATCAACATAATCCAAAACACTCAATTTTCATCTTTATTCTCTTATAAGTTAGGTTGGGAAAAGTTGGATTTTAGCAAAAAAATTATAAAAATACCTCTTAACAAAAAAATACTAAGCCCGATAGAGAAGCCCGCCTCGCCCCCATCAAAGCTCGTCAAAGTCCATAATTTAAGCAGTGCAAATTAGGTAAACTTTTATTATTTAACAATTTCAATTTTTCAGTCCGACCTGTATTTTTAGCGGATTATGCGAATTATCCCGACAAATTTAGGTATGTTTGCTACTCCAATGACAATAAAAAACAATGAAGCAAAAACTTGGTGATATGTGTCACATTCATATATTTATAAATGTATGCTATTAAGCCACGTTTGGCTTCCTTTCTTTCTTTCTTTACTTTATATATATATATATATAT
>NC_029772.3:94887003-94941736 GCF_000817695.3 Arachis duranensis | reverse complement strand
TTTTAAAAAAATAATCTTTTTAATAAAATAATAAATTATGAATAACTCATTATTTAATTTTTCAAAAATTTGGATTGTTATAACAATGATGATGATGAAAAAGAAGAAGATGAGGAGGAGGGAGAAGAAAAATTTTAAATTGTGTAGAACTTATCAGCATACATATACCAAAATTCTTAAATAATACACTCAAATATCTTCATGTTACACCTAAATTTACTGCAAATATAAAAAAATATTTTCTCTAACGCAGAACTTTTACATTATATTCAATTCAAACTATCAATAATAAACAATAATTTTCACAAATAAAAATAATAATCAATTTCATTCTGTTTCAATTGATAATCTGAAATTGAATTATTCATTATCTTTAAGAACGAGATAACTGATGATGGAAGAGAATGAGAAAAAGGAAGGAGGAGAAGAAATTTCCAACGAAAAAAGAAAGAGGAAGAGGAAAAAGAGGAGGAGGTGATATTGGTGACGACGATAATGAAAGAGAAAAATAACATGCAGTAACGACACAAAGAAAAACGTGCGCGGATAAATATAAATGACTTGTATAGAATAAAAAAATAACTTGTATGTAAAAAATAATACTATAAATAATAGTCTTCATATATAATGCAATGACCTCTTAGATTTAGTTATTTGATATTTGAGAAATATTTAAAATATTTGAAGGGATTATTTTATAATTTTAAAATTATTTCAGAGTTTGTTTTGAAATTTTTTAAACTTTAAAAAAAAATTGTATTTCACCTTAATGATTGATTTATCTAATTCACATATATAGATATTTGATGGTCCGTATGCATCGTTAATAACTAATAAAGTAAATGTTAGAAACCATTTTAATTTGTGTATTTTAAAATTTAAAAAGCTAAAATATTTAATTTAAAAATTTTAGCTTAACTTAAATAATTACTATAAATTTATTTTAAGTAAGAAAAAATAAATAACAAAATATTAACCAAAAGGAGATGGGTATTGGACCACACGTTGGTGGGCTGGTGTAGAGACATTTTTAGGATTCGATATTGGGAGCACAGAATATTCACCAAAAAAAAATTTACTAGATGCTTGCAATAGCCTTATAGATTATGTTGACATTCTTTACGTATCCAAATAAGATGATCATATTCATTAATTTTGCTTACTTGACGTAAAATGTTTGTAGCGAATCTTTTATATGAGAACAATGGAAGAAAAAAATAAAGCGAAAAATTATATAAAAGATAGAAAAAAATTGGAAGGACATGAGAAATAATTTGTATCATCAATTTTATGATAGCACAAAGACTTTTAAAAAGAATGCCAATAATAAACTATCAGAAATAAATGTGAATCACTGAAAATGATTTTTTGAATGTCGGTTGAAAGATGATACAAAAATAACAAATAATGAATTAATATTTTATTATATTTAATTTCAAATTTTCTGAATTACTGTTAAATATGCTGAATTAGTTGTGATAGTAAAAAAATTTCTACTCAAAATATTTTTATTTTATGCTTTTTTCGAAACAGTACATAACTATTTCATAGACCTCTCATATTGTATTAATTTATCCCATACACATTTTTGTTTGTTTTTTGTTTATAGGAAAAGTGCAAAAAAAATACTATAAATCGTTCAAAACAATGTTACACACATATTGGAAATTTTAAAACATTGGCCTTTAAATTCGTTTCATATTTTTGCTTTGTTTTTTTAATATAGCGTTATTTGTTATATAATTGTGTCTACATGAATGTTATAGAAGTAAAGACAGAAAAGACGTATTGGTAGAAAAAAGATATGAATCATGGCTCATAAAAAAAAGGATAGTTCGTATATAAATGATGTGCGTGTTGTTTGTGTAAGACGTGTTTTTTGATTTTTTACTTTTCTTTTTGAATTTACAATAGTAAATTTAAAATTAGTATAACTCCAAATTTTCTATGTCTGCAGAAAACAATTGCACATACCGAGAGACAAGACACATTCAATAAGGAGCTTTTACATAATAATTTTCTTGCACAAGTTTTTGGAAAGGAGTACCTAGGAAGAGTTTGTGGACTAGGTTTCAGACTATGTCTCACTCAGTGTTTTTATAATATTGCACAGTAGTTGGACTCTGGCATACAAATTGAGAAGTATCAAAAGGAGATTGCAGAACTTAAAGCAGAAGCAGCAGAACTAAAAGCAAAGGCAGCAGAGGAGAAGGCAAAGAGACAGATAATGGAGAATTTATTAAGATACCTAATCTAGTAACAAGGAGATAATTTGCCATTTGACATAGCTGCAGATCTGGATTCTTTGGAAAGTGGGCCAATCTTATCCCGAGCAAGATCATCTTTTGGCATTAATGATCTGCATAATAAATCATGAGTTTGAGTCAATAGAAATAAATACACTTGAATCTGATCATTTTTTAATTGTTCAATATATATATTGATTTTTGCGTATATATTTTTGTTCTGTTTTTTGTTTTTTAGTTTGATTGGTTGTTGTGTATTTTACTAAATTAAAGAAAATTACGTAGTGAAAGAATGTAAAAGGAATTAACGAATTAATCACATCTTTAAAAATTCGGCATAAAAAATAATTGTAATACATTATTTGGCAACGGTTACGAACCCGCAACTATAATTGAAACAAATAATTTTGGCATTGGATATTTTGCGACGGTTTATAACTGCCGCTATCCACAAGTAAGCTTTGTTATATTTTTGTAGCGTTTAGAACCGTCGCAAAACCAATTCGCAGCAAAATATCAACTAAAAGGGATTATTCCAATAGTTACTATTAACGGCCGCTAAAAATTTTGCCGCACCCTATCTTTGAGCGGGTTGACCGCTCTATCCCGTTTCATAACTGCTGCTAACTGCGGATCTGGTGTAGTGCATAGAAATATAAAGAGAAATTAACATGTGAATTTCTTTTTGTAATTAATCTTATAATATTTATTACTTGGTATCTAAATTTTTAATTTATCTTTTATAATAAATATTTAACAATTATTTATTTTTTATATTTTTAAATTAAATATATTTTTTTATTCTTTTTAATAAATTAAACATTACTTTTTAATACTATATCAATCAATTTTTTTTTCCCAATAAATATTCTTTATATCCTATGCACTCTTTTGATATATATATATATCTGAGTATTTTCCTACCAACCAGTAACACATATACAACTGATACGTTGCTGTCACATGTTACAGCACATTTTTACGGTGTTTCAGAGAGCTAAACTTGAAAGTTGCAATGCTACATGTTTTTTTTGGTTATATTTTCTGTTTCATTTTTATTATTGATTAGTTACGCTGGCAACTGCTTAGGAGAAAACTGAATGCAAAATGTTCACCCCAAAGATAGATAAATTTCTAAATTTGGTAGAATCCAAAACAAAAGTTAGCAGAACACAATCTCCATTAATAGAGATGCATACAACTGCTTTAGCATAATACAGAATCCTGATATTCACTATTTAATAGAGAAGAGTTGGAGGTTAGGGAACGAAAATCACAAAGAAGAAGAACAATAGAAACAATGATTATCACGAAGAGAGCTACGATATATACACTTGTTCTTATTATTACTCTCTTTGCATCATCATGTTATGAAGCAAATGCGGGACCGATCAAGACAAGAAGCAAGCCAATAGGTGGTCCTGATATTCATGCGGGACAAGACGTAGAACGTGATCATCACGTGCTTCTTCCGGGCGAGAAAATACACAATGTTATGGATTTCGGAGCCGTTCCCGACGGCGAAACGGACTCGACTCAGGCTTTCATGGATGCATGGGCGGCAACTCGGGAGTCCACGGTGAAGAGCAGGTTTCTTGTTCCTCCCGGGAGATTCCTGATTGGGGAAATGTTTCTGAATGGGCCATGCAAGTTTAATGGGCCGATAGTAATGCAGATTGATGGCACTGTCTTGGCTTCCACGGATATTTCTGAGTATATGAACGAACATTGGCTCAGGATCGAGGATCACTTTGACCTCAAGATTACCGGTGTAGGTACATTTGATGGCCAGGGCCATAGTTCTTGGAAAATAGTGGAGGACTGCGACAAAAAAACTCAAGGCTCATGTGTTAAGAATCCTGCTGTAAGTTATTATTAACTAGATATATAATTATTTATGAGTCTTTTTATCGAAAAAATAAATTATTCTATGACTTCAAAGTTACATATCGTCTAACTTTTCCTTACTTGTATGGGATTGCAGAACTTATACTTCAGCAACGTTACGAACGGGATTGTGCATGGCGTTAAGTCGGTAAATCCCAAAGGCTCTCACATTTTTGTAACTAGCAGCGCAAACTTCAGGATCACCAATGTTCAAATCACTGCACCAGAAAATAGCCCAAACACCGATGGCATTCATATTAGCCACTCCGACAATGTCATCGTTTCTAAAACTTTCATTGGAACAGGTGATGATTGTATCGGTATGATACAAGGATCCTCAAACATTGTCGTTGAGGACGTAACATGTGGCCCTGGACATGGAATTAGGTAACTAATTAATCAAATATTTTAGAACAAAAAAGTTTAAGATGTTGGTTGAGAGAGTAATAAATATCTTTACTTATTTATATGCATGCGTGGCAGCATTGGTAGCCTTGGAAAGGAAGAGGGAGAAGCTGAGGTGAAAGGCGTCCATGTTAGGAACAGCAGACTTGTTAGGACAACGAATGGCCTTAGAATCAAAGCATGGCCAGGTCACAAATTTCCGGGTGCAGCTTCAGATGTATTTTTCAGTAACATCACCATGGAAGATGTTAGAAATGCTATCATCATTGACCAAGAGTATTTGTGCCCTAAAGACTGCACAAAACAGGTGGGTTTAATTTGCTTAATAACATTCTTATTTTTTAATCTTTTGGAAGAGCTAGTCATGCTAAATAATATATGCTCATTCTATGTGTGCAGCCATCACTTGTGAAGATAAAGAATGTACATTTTATAGATATAAGGGGGACTACAACTTCAGCAACTCCAGTGAACATGAAGTGCAGCAAGCTGAACCCATGTGAAGGAATTATATTTCGTGACATTAATTTTCAGTTTGGAAACACGCTTAAAAAGCTGACGATTCCGCAATTAAACTCATCATGTATCAATGTTAAACCTATTTTCGAAGGAATACAAATTCCACCACCTTGCCTAGATTTACCATTAATGCCTAAATTACCAACAGCGCCGGTGACATTGCCAGTGCCAGTGCCAACAAAGCCAAACTTGCCACCAGTGCCAGTGAAATTGCCAGTACTAAAAAAGTCCACGTTGCCAAAAGCAGGAACAACACTAAAGATGGTAAAAACTTCAGTAACAACAAAATTGCGAGCACCCAAAAAGCCAACACCACAAGTACCCACAAAGTCAAAATTGCCATCGGTGCATGTGGCATTGAAAAAAGCACCAAAGAAGCTAAAACTGCAAAATTCAAGAGTAAAGAAGGGGGCACCGAAGGCCAAAAATATGCGTAATATCAGAAAAAAACGTCAACACTAATAGGCCTATATCATTAGATAGGCATTCATATATGTGTTCCAAGAACAACGTGTCATATATTTTTATTGATCTCCCTGACATTTTCTTTCTTTAAATATGTGTCCTTCTTTAATTCTCGCTATGTAACAATTAAACTATATACAATCAATTATATCATTTCTATTTTCACCTATTTAATGTTATGAATATTTATTTATATTTTTTTAATATTTTATGTTCTTTCATGTATATATCTTTCTTGCTTGATCGAGTCATATTAAGCTTATATTTCCAAAATTATACTTTTTAAAATAAAAAATAAAAACAGCTTTCCTAATCTTAATTATATTCTTTAAATTAGAATCTTTACTTAATATAGTTTTGGTAAGCGGAATAGCATATCATTATACAAATATTTAAGAATAAAAAAATTGTGTTATGTGAAATGTATATTTCACATTAGTACCTAATTTTTTTAAAATTTATATTATATCACTACTTTTATTAAAATACCTTTATAATTTAATGAAAATAAAAAATATTTTTTATTTAATTTTTTAAAAAACTTAAATACCTTTTTTATATGTTAGACAAAAATTATCCTTTTAAATTAATCAAATTGTTTGATTTTATATTTTTAAAATTTAAATAATTTAAAAAACAAAAACAAAAACACATTTAATTATTTATCTCTACTTAAAAAAAATTATTTCAATCTTATTGACATCCTCCATAAACCTTAATAATCATTCATACAAAAAAAAACAAAAAAATAAATCTAAAAAATATTAAGAAAATAACACTTGTTTTTTATTTTCTTAGATTTCTCACCCAATCTTCATATCTTTTCTCTGGGTTAGTATTTTCCTCTTTTCTTTTTAAAATTCATCTCTTATCTCCAGTAAAAAAGAGGAAGAAGCTTCCTCCACAAGTGGTCTACCAAAGCCACCGCAACATTTATCGCATGCCTCACCCAGCCGAAAAGAACGTCATCACGTTAGAGAGCATCATTGTTTTTCTCGTTTTAGAGAGCACCACTGTTTTCTTTGTTCTAGAGAATGTCACCGTCTTTTTCATTCTACATCACTGTTGTCAACCTCTCCTTTCTAGTAATTCCCTTCCTGTAATTTTTGTGATTAATATAATTTGGTTTAATTTCTGTGATTTTATATTAGTTGTTGTTAATTTTGACAAAACAAAAACTTAAGAAAATTGTATTTCTCAATCTGTTTTTCAAAAGCCTTCATATGCTAGTAAAAAAATTGTTATAAGATTCTGTAATTGAGAGCTTCATTGTTTTTCATATGACTCGGACTTATAACTTAATGGGTGAGCGCCGTAATTAAATTTTTTCATTTCACACACATATTTAGTAAAAAAACTCATCAATCAAAATCAAATCAATAATCAGTAATAATCATAAAATTCTAATCACTACAAATTTTTTTAGACCCCTTTTTTCTCTTTTGTGGAACTTTACCAATTATCAATGGAGGTAAATTTCAGAACTATTCATTTATTTTGTTGAATTTTGATCAAATTTTGTGTTCTTTTCTTCTTCTTTTTAAATTATCCTTTACATGTTCTTTTACTCTGAGTATAGAAGAACTTCTGTACTATATCCGGGGGTGTATCTGGGATCTATTAAATTTTAATTGTTACTTTATCCTAGGCGCATAATACTCAGGATCTCACTTTAATTAGCTTTGGATATTAGTACTTGAGATGTGATACACTGCACAAAATGATCAAATATTCTGTGTTACACATTTTAGAAAAATAAAATATTTAAATAATTTAAATAAAAAAATATTGTTTTTTGTCATAATATTTATATTAGCTCGATATTTAAAAACAAATAATTACCCAAATCAGTTATCAAATATTTTAAAAGTGAACATTTTAGTTTAAAAAAATTAATACATAAATCAATCTCTAACATTTTCTTGTTAGATATAACAGTTTTTTATCCGTTTTTCGACATGACTCACTAACGAAAAATGCTGAATTAATACGCAAACTCGCACAGGTAGCAGTTAAGTTTCCACGTGTGTAAGGAGAACAAATCAGTCCTTAACCTTCTAATAAAAAACCTTAAACCCTCCGTCACCTTCCTCCATCTCCCTTAAGTTGCACTCCCCATTGATATCCACCTCCACATCTTTTGTATTAAACTCTCTCGCTGCAACAACCACAACCTCCACCAACCCTTCCACTCCATTTCCAAAACCTTAAACATGAAAGCCATTGTTTTGGACATCATAAACTCCACCGTCACCACGGAAGTCACCAACAAATTCTAATTCCTAGGATACTTAGAATTTCCACCGATGATTACCCCGATGTAATTAAGGATCGTGAGAGTAGTATTTATCGAGTTTTCCTTGACATGTCCAAGACCATGAGAGACAGCACCAGGATCATCGTCAACACCTGTAGCAACAACAATACCTTCAACCATGGACGGTGTCTCCAATAGCAACAGTTGGATCAGAGTAGGGGAGAGGCACAACAACATGAACCGACAGCTCCAGAGGCAAAGTCAATTGTGCCAAAGATTAACCCTAGACTGTCAGAGATTATGAAAATGGGAAATTTGATGAGCTTTCATGTCAATCTAGGAAGAGAAGGAAGAGGGAACAGGTGCGAGGGTTGCAATGAGACTGAGTGATTAGCAGTGAGGGCAAGGAGTAGAGAGGGAGGCAACAACAAGCAATGAGGGCGAGGCACGAGATTGCGTGGTGCCGCAGAGGGGTGACAAGAGGCATCGTGACACAGAGAGGTTGGCTAGCAGCGCGATAATGAGATGGAGGTCGGCGAGAGGCGGCAATAGAGAAGGCTGAGGCTTTGAACTCTGCCTTTGCTGTGTTTGAGTGCTGTGAGTGTGAGAGACTAAGTTGGAAGGGAGGGGGGCGAGCAGCGCGGCACCGAGACGGAGGTTGGCAAAAGGCGTCGGCAGATAGGATTGAGACTTTGAGTGCTTGAGAACTGAAACTTTGACAGTGAGCTTGTGAGTGTGAGAGAGAAAGTTGGGGAAGAGACTTCTATGGCCGTAGGATTTTTTTATATATATAAATAAAAAACGACGTCATATTGCTGATAATGACAGAAACTTATTTATCCATTTATGTTTTTCCAACACGTTATGTCATATGTGCCACTTCATTATTTTCTACTGAGTATATAAATGGAGAAATTATGTCATAGATTGATTTATATACGAAAAAAATTATAGAGATGTTTTTATTTTTTGGAAACTAAAGCATCCGTTTTTAAAATCTTAAAGAATTGATTTGGATAATTACTAAAAAAAATCCTTGTAGAAAAAAGTAAGTTTTGATTTTTTCATCATCACCATAATTATCAAACTCGGTAGTTCAACTGAAAATTCGGTCATCTAGTTAGATCGAGTCATCCTGCAGACTGCTCAAGTATCGGACCCAGAAAAATCCGGTTTGACCCGTACGGACATAATAAAAATCGGTGACTCAGCTGCCGGTGCAAAAAATGGGTCCGGGAACTACGTCAGTCCAACTCTCTGGTCTCGCTCGCTCGCTCAGTGTGTCGCACTCAAGGTTGCCGTCGCGCGCTGTGTCGTCATTGCGATCTCACTGCGTCGCCGTCGCCCTCCCTGCCATCGTCTTTGCCGGCGTCAGAAGCAAAGGGAACCAGTCAACCAGCGTCTGAGGTCGTCGTTGTCTTCTACACTTGTTGCCGTCGTCAGTTGGTCAGCTTCTTCCTTGTTCTTTCTTTTTTTTTTCAATTTCATTGAATCATTGCTGTAAATCATCAATTCACTGATTTATAGTTACTGGTGGTTGAATTTGTTGCTCTGTTGCTGAAATAATAATTTCCTCAAATTTTTTGTTGCTGTATACCTGTATTTACTGATTTGATTCTTACATAGGTGCTATTGATTTGGTATAATTAGTTGAATTTAGTTTTTAATTAGGCTTCAATTACCTTGTTGACAATAGATACAATATGTTTTCGCCAATATTCTAAAAACCGGACCGAATCGGCCGGTCGAACCAATTTAACTGTAAACCGGCAATATTAACGATTCCGTCAGACATGTAAAAACGATAATAAAAAGCTGGTAAAAAACCATTGAACCGGACGTGAACCGGTCGGTCGGACCGACCAGAACCCGCCCGGTTTACACAAAAAACGGAAGCTCCTTCGTTTCTTACACCCTTTCTCCCTTCCTTTCTTTCATTTAGAAAGAAATCACACAAACCCTAGCACTGTAAGCCTACACCACCGCCGCAAGGAGTGGAATACTGCCGCCGTCCGTCGCACTCAAAGTTCGCCATCCGTCATCTATCTTCCCTCGTGCTCCAAGTCTTCAACCCCTGTTCGCTGTCACCGATCGCGGCTGCTTCCTCGAGCTCGGCGTCCGTCGTCTTTGTCTGCTCAGCCGTCCTTCCGTCGTCGTTTGTTTGCCGTTCACGTTCACGTCTTCGTTCAGCTGTCGTCTTCGTTCGCGTTCTTCGCCGTTCACGTTCGCTCGCTGTTCACCGTTCGCGTTCACTCGCTGTTCACCGTTCGAGTTCGCGTTCGTCTGGAAGCCACGTTGCTCCGCTTCAAACTCTGCGACCAACCCGCGCGCTCCACCCAGCCGTCGAACTGCTCTCTTTTGTCGCCGTGAGTCTCCCTAAACCCGCCACCAGACAATACACTCACACAACACCAATACTCTTCTTCAAACTCTGCATCTTCTCATTTCTATTACAATAAGTAATTATTTGATTTGGAAGTGGTTTGGATTTTTTCATAGACTGAATAAAGTTACAATAGTTATGTTCTCTTCTCTGTCACATTGAAATTAAGCTTTGAATTCTCTTATTTCGTTTTAATTTTACCGCACTCAACATGTTTGATGAAATGCTTTAACCATATTTCTGGTTGGTTTTATAGTTTCTAGCTTTTAGAAACTTAGTAAGTTGATTGCATGTGAAATTAGAATAATTGGATCATAGTAATTAAGAAATTTTAGCTGCACAAATAACATCTTTGCAGAAAACATATAGCATGATGATTCCACTTGCATTAGTGTTCTTCTGGTAGATTTTAATTGTTATTGTGAACTTGTTAATTTGCTAATTGTTCTTTTGTTCTTCTGTTACTTTTAATTTTTTTTGTTTTTGTTGTGATTTTCTGTTCTTGAACTTGTTAAGTTGATAATTTGCTAAATTGTTGGGCTGCTGTTGTTTTAATTTGCCAAATTGTTAGGTTGCTGCGACTTAATTTGTTGGATTTTCAATTTAGGTCATGTTCTTGTTTATTTGCTAAATTGTTGTTGTGTATTTATTGTTTATATGCTGGATATTGGTAATCATTGTCTTTGAGATTATTTACTATGCAGGTTTAGTGTCATCACTGTTTTGGAATGTTTTATAATATACTAATGTTTGTTGCTGTTTTGTAATTGCTGGTTGCAGGTTTAGTGTGATTATTGGTTAATGTTTTGTAATGTTTGGTGCTGAATGCTGATTGTTGAGTTCAGATATGGTTGTTTATTTTGACTTGGGTAAAGAGACTTATGGTCATTTTTTCCTACCTTATACCAATTCAAATTATTATTTTCAGAGGATGAGCACTTATTTATGTATCTTGAGAAACTGTCTTTGTGTGTTATGAGCATTTGGTGAAGCTTTTATTGTACCTATTCAAAGTTTAGTTTCACCAAATGGTCTTCAAAGCAACTCATCCAAAATGCTGCTGCACAAACCCAAGTCTATTGTCTCTTAAAGCCTGTATGCACCTTCATTTGGTGAAAGCCTTTCTAGCACTAGTCCACTACCAACTTTGTTATTAATAATGTTATCAAATTTATTTATCCAACTACTATGTTTATTTTGTAGTTGGATTTATGATAACTCATTTGATATTCTTCCTATTCTTGTCAGATATTTCTTTTAACATTGTGTACTGATGAGGAATTGTATTTCATTAGAAAAATTTCATACTACCCTATACCCTCAACTTAATACTTGCATATTTATAATTTATTATTCTATTCTAAACCGGTTTTTCCGGTTGAATCACTGGTTGGACCAATAAACCAGTGAACCAGTGACTAGAACGGTTTGATGACCGGTCCGGTTCTCAGAACCTTGGTTTTCGCACTTTCTTTGCTTTGTGTTTGTGTTGCTATGCGTCACACAGAGATTATTATTTCAGATTCTTGTTATTGATTTTGGATTTGATGATGATTATAAGATAAGAGATGTGTGATCTTGTTGCTTTCGATTGTTGTCACTCTGAATGAAATGAATATTTTGTTGTTAGATTAACGATAGGGTTTAAAGAGATTCTTCCTTTAATTATTTGGGTTGACAAAGTGGCCCAACGGCCCAAGGGTCCAAGAGAACAAAAAGAGGAATACAAAAAAACATCACCCCTTCCTTAGGCCGGAGCAAGGAACAGCAACATCCGCCGTGTCACGGATCAGGTTACTGGAGGCAAATGGCGTACTGGAACGCCCGGCGCATCCTAGCATCTACGCTCTCACGGGCTCTCTCTTCGTCTTCCTCTGCACCTGCAACCATTTCTCGATGTCGTTCTCGCTTGCCATTTGCTCTGTGTGCCGCCAAACAAACCCTACTGGTTCCTGATTGTGCGAGGCTCCACGGGGTTCGGACCAAATCGTCGGGTTCGGGTTACTCGCCGCTGAACGATCCCTCTCCCAATTGGAGCAACCGTCCTCCCAAGGAGACTATTCTTCTCGATGGCTGCGACTACGAGCACTGGCTCATCGTCATGGAGTTCCCCGAGAATCCCAAACCCTCCGAACAACAAATGGTTGATGCCTATGTCAAAACACTAGCTCAAGTTCTTGGAAGGTCCTTCTTTCTCAATCTCAATGCCTAATTTGCTTCTTTTTTCTTTCCTCCTGTTTTGATTTTTGAGTTTTCTGCTAACTATGTAGTGAGGAAGAGGCTAAGAAGAAGATATACTCTGTTTCCACTACTACATATACTGGTTTTGGCGCCCTCATTTCCGAAGAGCTTTCTTACAAAGTTAAAGGTAGGTTTTTACCGCTACTTTCTTTCTGATTCCTCTTCCCATCAGCCCTTGTCTTTCATTAATGTCGAAGCTTATTAGATTTGTTTTCATTACTTGCATGTGTTAAATTCTGATTTGCAAAGCATTTTTGATATCATAATTGCTTTGTATTCAAAAGACTTCTCAAATTATTTCTGTGATGTTTAAATACCTTTTGGAGTTAGGGCACAAGTATCATACTATATATATATAATCAGAATTGGTGTTTCACATTTATTTGCCTGTCATTCACTCTGTATAATTGTGTGTTGTAAAATATGCTTAACTATTGCTATTTTTCCTGCCTTAATAGAGTTACCTGGAGTTCTTTGGGTGCTGCCGGATTCATATCTTGATGTTCCCAACAAGGACTATGGAGGTGAGTTTTGGACCCTGACATAATCAACATGTAATTTGATTGTTTGATCATTTTTTCTTTTTTGTTTAATTGATATTGTTGTTTTGGTCATGTAACATGAATTTTCAGGTGACTTATTTGTTGATGGGAAAGTGATTCCAAGGCCGCAGTATAGATATTCTGAGAGGCAACCAACTAGGAGCAGACCTCGGCCACGGCATGACAGGCGTCGTGAAACAATGCAGGTTGAAAGGAGAGACCCTGTTCAAAGACAAGACTGGAACCAAAGTCAGGGAGGACCTATGCAGCAATCGACTCCAATGAACAGCCAAAACTCTCCTTCTGGTGGACCAAAATGTTAAACATGATCTCTGCTTGACAAATTTCCCCCATAGTTATAGTGGAGAATTCTGATTTAAGTTCTGAATCTGCGGCATGTTGTATGTCCATGGTTTTTTGTTTGGAAATGACTCTGCCTGAACTTGGACATCATATGATTAGAATCTTTAGTATCATTATGATGATGTGATATCCAATTCAGATCGTTTACTATTAAATTGATAAACTTTTGGTTGATTGTACTTAGTATTCAAAGTCTCGCAGCATGGATCCTTAGTAATCTGGTTACTTTTTTGCCAGAGCCAAAGCAGTTCACCTTTTGGGATATTTGATTGTTTTACATATTTGTGTCTGTAGCCTTTTTATCTGGTCAAGTGTGAAATCCAAGTGTATCTTGGTGAGTTTTGATTATGACCAAGAGGAGTTCTTTGTTTATTTTGTTGGGCGATACTAGGTAAACAATGATTATCTTGAACAACATGAGCAATCATAAATCACACTACACAATAATTTAATGCTACTAATTAAATTTAAGATCAATTTACTCTTTTAACTCTATTAATTTACATTATTTAAATATTGTTCAAAAATGTTGTTGGTTACTTATATTTTTCCTATTTTGTTTCAAGTTTTGTTACCAGCAGCTGGCTAAGTCTATAACCAACAATTAAGCACCATTAGATAATAACGGAGCCAAGGGATTGCTCAGATATTTGCTTCAATAATTTCCTCCGACGTTGGGCTTGGAGTGACGTAATTGAAGATTGTTTATTTCGAATCTAAGGTAAAATGACTAGCAAAACAAGTTGAAGTGGAGAGACGCATGCGGCATTGTGAATTTTATAAATCTCTGCTCTAGACTGAAAAACGGAAATATATTGTGAATCACTGAATCCCATTGACATCCAATATTTGGAAAATAAAATAAAATATCAAAATCAATTGAATAACTGAATAGGCAATGTTATTTATCCAATCTGTTGTCATGTTATTTGAGACCAAGCATAGATACGGTGTGTGTATCATACGATCATATCACATTACCGGATGTCTGAAATTAATATAAAGATAAAAAATAATACAAAAAAGGGTGTGTTAATCTGATCTTACAAACAATAAAACGGATCTATCTCCTTAGAGTAATATTAAAACTCAAAAGAGGAAGCGAGTTCAGACAAGCGTTTCATCATCATAACGATAATTCAACAAACAACCGCAACCTGCTCTATCTTGAAATCAAAAACAACAAAAAGAAGGGTTTCCTTCTCTCACTCAATCATCAGATCAGATCCCAACAACGTAGATATGAATTCCAACCAAAACAAATCATCCCCTCTTTCACTCAACAACTACAATTTCGATTTCGATCTCGGCATCGGATCCAATCGCCCCAAATCCCTCAACGACCAGAAAGCCCCCAATTCCTCCGCCCCTTCTTACTCCTCCTATTCTTATTCCTCCACCGCCACTTCCTCTTCCCAACCGAGGCCCTCCTGGCAACCCAACAAGCCCTCATGGTCCCACAAGCCCGTCTCCGCTCCTGCCACTCAGACTGGGTTGCCCGGTGGTCCCCCTTCCATGGTCGGTGACATCTTCGGCAAGTCATGGGGTTCCACCCAACCTTCCGCTTCTGCCTCCGCCTCCGCCTCCACCGTCGGCATCGCTAACAAAAACCCTAACCTTTTCGGAGACCTGGTCACCTCTGCGCTTGGCCAAGGTCCCAGGAGCTCTTCCAATGTTCCTCTAAAAAACGCAACCCCTGCTTCCAAGCCTTCAGCTCCCGCCACTTCCACCTTTTCCATGGGAAAAATGGAAGATTCTTTGCCCAAAACTGCTAACACCGCACAGAGTAGTACAAATTGGGGATCTTCTGCCAATTTAGGGGGTTCTAGTACCGGGTATGGTGGTACCAGTATGAATTCCAACAGAAGCCCGAATCTTGGGGGTCCTTCATTAAGCACTATGGGTGTTGGTGGTTCAGCTGGTAGTGGATTCAGTTCCAGTAACAATGATCCGTTTAGTTCTCTGTCTGGTATTGGATCAAAGCAATCTGGTGCTGCTAGTCTTAATTCAGCTGCTAAATCCCAAAAGAATGATTTGGGGGATGATGGTTTTGGAGATTTTCAGAATGCTTACAAGCCAACCTCTGCAGCTTCTGTTAATGTTGGAATTGACATTGATTTTGGTGGATCTGCCACCTTGAATCAGACCCCAGTCCAGGGATCTGCTGCTGGTGCTGATCCAATGGACATGTTTTTCTCATCTTCCTCAGCATCTGCCGGAGGCACTGCTGCGGCTACGTCTCAAGGATTTGGAGGACAGGCATCTGCAGAAGTGGAAGATTGGGGTCTGGATTCTGAGTTTGGTGGAGGAGGGCATGATGTGGGTGGCACAACCACTGAGCTTGAAGGGCTTCCCCCACCTCCTGCCGGGGTGTCTGGTGCCGCTGCCAAAAACAAGGGGATGGACAATTACAAGCAGGGCCAGTTTGCTGATGCTATTAAGTGGCTTTCCTGGGCCGTCATCCTTCTGGAGAAAGCCGGGGATAACGCAGGCTCTGTGGAGGTTTTGTCATGCAGGGCTTCCTGTTACAAAGAAGTTGGGGAGTATAAGAAGGCAGTGGCAGATTGTACAAAGGTATACTTAGGCCTGTAGTATTACTTTGTGTTTAGAGTTTGAATTATATAGTAGTTGTTAGATCTATAAATGTAGCTTTTTGAATCACTAATAGTGTGTTTAGTTTCCCTTCCCATATGGAATTCCAAAACATTAGTTTAGCTGAACTGCAAAAGACAAGCTTTAGTCCATTAATTCTCCAAATCGCAAACTAAACGCATGCTAAGTATCTGCTGACTTATGTAATTGAATGTTGTTTCTTGTTGTAGACATGAATTAGCCGCCACAATATGGTATGGTATGCTATTGGCAAACTTATTTGCTAATGAAAAGAAAGAATATCTCATTAGATTTATTTGGCTTACAATATGAGATCTTCTCCTGGCTTATAATGTCATATCTTTGTTGAGACCATAGGTAGCATGTATTGAGTTCAGCTATTGACTGTTGTAGTTGGGAGAGGTTAGGATTTCCCTGTACATTTATGTTGGCTCCACGATGAATTGCTGCTATGAGCCTATGACTTCTAGGATGAATCAAACCACACCAATTTCTTGATCACCATTTATTTTCAAGTAAGTGTTTTCATCTTTATGTTGTTTTGTTTGCAGGTTCTAGAAAATGATGAGAAAAATGTGTCCGTCCTTGTACAGCGTGCTCTCTTGTATGAGAGTATGGAGAAGTACAGACTTGGTGCTGAAGACCTGAGGACAGTGCTAAAGATTGATCCTGGGAACAGAGTTGCCAGAAGTACCGTTCACCGATTGGCTAAGATGGCCGATTAGTGATGATTTTTTCTCCTTTCATCCAATTTTTACAATATATAGGTCTATCTATACCTACACCTTTACCCCCGGTAGCCATGATTGTCAGGGGGTTCATAGGTATGAACTGCTTTTTTGATTTCTGGTTAGCCTTCATATGCATTTCTCTGTGTCCTTTATTTCATTCTGGCCATCTCACGAGATTAATTTTCTCGTTTTCTTCAGAGACATAAACAGCTAAACGTAATGTGAGTTTCCATATTCTTTTCCTATTTATGTTGTCCCAAGTGTTTAGATTGTTTGCATGTTATGAAAGTGTTTATTGGTTGCACTTTCGTTATTGAGTACCCTTGACGAATTCTTTTGGATATAAAGAATCAACCTTACGCCATGCTCCCTCATCTCTTGAAGTCATCTATGGACATGAGATTTGTTCTGGGTTGTTATAATATATGTAAAGGATTTTTTGGGTCTAGAAGTTCATGAGAATTTTATATAGACTTCGTTATTGTTCTGCTGCATTCTTTTTTTTCTATACGTGATGTGTGCGCACTAATCAGGAATCACATCAATTCTGTATTCCCTTCTCCAAAGAATATTTATGCAAATAAATATCCAATTCAATCTCTATCTATCATCTCGACGGATACTACTATCTCTGACTAAAATAATGACAATGCATTTCATAATCGTTCATACCGGAAAATAAATTGGTAAAAATACCACGTTGTTTTTGAAGATAATATGCTCTTTAGTTATCATATGCAATTGACTTTTCTTCAATAAGGTTACCGGTTTTTCGATTCACCATACCGAACGCTAAAACTGGAAGGTAAGAAAAATCCCTAATAGGCTAATACACAACGGAAAAGTCCCTACTAAAAACAATTCATTAGTTATCATTGTTACTGTTTATATCAATCTTTGCATACAAAGAGTGAGTATGTAATCCTCCCAATTGGTCCTTGAGATTTGCACGTTTACTTATTTTGGTTCTCGAAATTCAAAATTTCTTATAGTGGTCTTCAGATTCAGGTGCAGGCATCAATTTGGTCTCTCGACCCTTTTCGACAATGCATCATCAAACTGAGTGCTAAGGTGGCAAAAGTTTGTCATGTTGGACTCTCCAACAATTAGGTAACATAGCAATATTTGATTTTGGACCTCATTTAGTCCCTACTCCCTAGAGCCCTAAATTATTCTTCTTCTTCTTCCTCCTCCTCCTCCTCCTCTGCGCCGTCCCTCTCCTCTCGCTTCCCCTTTTCTACTTCCTTGTCTCCCGCCCAATCTTTTTCCCATAGTAATATGATTCATGCTTGCTGCAGCACCTTCTTCCCTTGCTTAGTGCATTTCATGTGTCTTATTTTTAGGTGGAAATAGCTTACTTCGATAATGGAGGCATTCTTCCATACCTGATAAGGAATCTCATCAAGTAGTGAAGTCATTGTTAATGAAAAATTCTAGAGCCGATTGTTGTTGCAGGCTTTTCAGTTCTCATGTTGTAAAACGTGTGATAATAAGTTTTCAATAAATTGGAAAACATCCCTTAAGCAGGGATGTAATTTTTGACTTTCTTCTCAAGCGTTTATTAGTTACTCGGCTTATAAATAGTTACTGTATTCAGTTTAATGTCTTAATTTTTGTGTCATAACTCTGTCTATTGAAAAAGAATGTGGGATAATCATATTCATTAAAGCAAAATGAATAGAGATTTGAATTTTTTGCTAATAATTCTTAAAGATATCTACTTTTGATTGAATTATTGTAATTATAAGACACTCCTTCCATTTCAATAACCTCTTTTAAAATTGATCAAGAACCCTACCGGAAAAATGAAATGATCAACAAAAGCATATTGCTATGGGAAAAGAGGAGATCGTGTCAGAAAAAGGGAAGTGGCGTGGTGGAGAAGGCGAAGATAAAGAGGAAGTCAAGAAGAAAGGAATGGTTCAGGTGAGAGACAAGAAGAAGAAAAGGGAAAGCGAGAGGAGAAGGATGGCGCTGAGTAAGAGGAGGAAGAAGAAGAAGTTAGGGTTCCACGGATCAAATGGGTCCAAAATCAAATGTTGACATGTCACCTAATTGTTGGAGAATCCAGCGTGTCAAGATTTTGCCACCTCAGCACTCCATTTGCTAACTCATCGCTAGAAAGGATCGAGGGACCAAATTAGTACCCAAACCTAAATCTGAGAGGCCACTATAAAAAATTTTGAATTTCGAAAATTAAAGGAGGTAATCACGCAAATTTCAAAAACCAAAATGCAAATTTACTCTTTGGTGTTTCATAGGGATGTCAACGGGGCAGGGTGGGGGGTGAGGGATGCCTCTCTGCTCTCCATCCCCTCCTCTAGATTTGTTCCCCGTCTCCGTCTCCGTTCTCGTTCCTCGCCGTGGGGAAATATTGCTTCCCATCCTCATTTTCCACGGGGACCCTGTTCCCCATCTATTTGATAGTTCTAACTAATTATTAATTTTCATATGAATAGAACTGCAAGTATTCATCCTATACAAAATAGCAAGATTTTATACAAAAAGTCTAAACAACAAAATGATGATTTCTTTTGAAATAACGTAGTGGGGGATGCAACGGCGAGCCAGAGGACAGAGCAGTGGATAAGGTGGGAGATGCAGCAACAGAGAGAAAAATGGACATGACGACAGAATTACGAAAAGGGACGCTGCAAATAGAGAGCACGATGCGGTGAAAGTAATGGCACCGTGAGGCGTGATGGTGCGGTGAAAAAGGAGAGTGACGAGAGAATGACTGCAGAGAGGTTGGATGAAGTATGGATAGTGTTAGAGGTCTCTGAATTAAAGAAGGATTATATAAATGAGAATTAGGAATTTTAGGTTTATATATATATGTGTGTATGTGAATTGACTAAAAAGTATATATGAGAACTAAATTATTAAGGATAATTTAGTAAATTTATGAATTTCAAGAATTAGTAGGGATCCTCGCTCGGATCCCCGTGCCTGCCTCGAGAAAATTTCGTACCCCATCCACAGTCCCGTGTCTCGAAGAGTTTTGTCATCCCTAATACTCTTCTAGTTATAATAAGCCACTATTATTACTCCAATCCAAAACCCGTTCCTGTCCCTTGCTACGCCGTGATTCACTTCCACTACTTAACTATGATTCTATTAATTACCGATGGGTCATGGGCTCATGGCATGATTCAAAAATCAAAATGTGCAAATATGAAAAAAAAAAAAAAACATCAAGATCAAGATCAATCCTTTTCCAATAAACTATTGGTAATAATAACGTCACCTAGTTTGTAATGTACAAGGCAATATAATGTCCCTCAACCTCCTCGGGAAAGATATAAACCTTACAAAACAACAAATCAAAGAAGCAAAAAAATGACAAAGAATAGAATCGAGTTGACACTTTCTTTGACACAATTCGAGAAGAAACATATGGGAGCAAGCAAAGAAACACACATACCCGGCCTTCATTTTAAAAAAGACTACTACTCAGCTAACAATAAATCATATCGTAAACACCGAACCCAAGTTATGCAAACAAGCATACGAATAAGTTACCAAGAGTAACACAGAAGTTCAATGGTCATCGTGCTTTTGGTCATGTAAAAATTCCTTATTCTATTTGCAATGAATCATACACTGAGGTTGAGGCAATTTCGAACAAACAAGCCAACCAAACTACTGAAATCAAAAGAGCTCATCATGATTCCGCGATTTTGGAATAACGACAGTAATATTCAAGCATCTGCTATCACTACATGGCATTCCAATTCAATAAGAACTATCATCAGTCCAAGACCTTACCTCAAGTCACAAACAAATCAAGACAATAAATAAAGACACATACTTTTCTACATATAACTTATAAAAGGCCATGCTTTGCAAGCAGAACCCGTATAGATTACCCTAAACCCATGCACCAATGATCAATAAGAACATCAAACCAGAATCACGTCTCTTAAACTATTCCAAACTAACTGTTAGGCGGGAAAGGAATTTGCAAGGAAAAAAAAAGACTAACACAACCATGAAAGCAAAAAAACTAACCAGAACAGAATAGCAAATCTAAATGAAGCAATTACCATGAAATTTTATGATAAATAAGAAAATTATTATATACAATATTTACATTTAAATTCCCAATTAAATAGAGAGGTAATTCCAAGTTACCAACTAACAAGCGTTAATTCGACGAATTTCTTTTCCAAGCTATGAAGTATGAACTAGCAAATCAACAAATTGGGGTCAATCTAGCAGGAACTTTTTCCCTATCACCAGAATCCACAATCGCACCATCCGAAAGGATTTGAACGATCCTCTTGAACGCGAAATGGATGCAATTCGAAAGCATGATCCAAGACAGCACCTGGTACACGAAATCGAACGCAGGGTCCGGAATCGAAGACGAATGTTCATCCCAATCATTATGCCCGTCCCCAAACCTATTGAAATTCCAACGTCCGCCGCTTCCTCCGAACCCTCCGCCGCCGCCTCCTCCGAAAACACCATCGCCTCCGTCGCCAAAGAAAAAGCCCTCGTTTTCGTTGTCCCCGGCGCCGTCGCCCGACAACTTGCGCTTCGTTCGTCGTTTATTCCGAAGAAGCGTCCGACGCGGCATCCTGTACGATCTAGGCTTCACTGGCGGCGGCGCCACCGCGTCGTAAGGCTGAAGGATGGTCGAGATCTGGTCGGCGAGGGAATCGGTGACGGAAACGTTGCAGGTGGAATTGCAGCTACGGAGGACGCATAGGCCTTTCGCAGCGGTGACTGCGACGGTGTCAGCCGCAACGAGAATGTCCGCAATCATCGCCATGATCTCTCGCCAAACGGGGAATGAATGAATCCTGTAAAAAGTGGAATTGAATTTTGACTTTGAGAGAAGAGAAAGAAAAAGAGGGGAAGCAAAATAAGAATCGGAATAGGTTTGCTTTGAGGAATGTGAAGACTGCAAGTTTGGCCAAAACGCTAACGTGTCAGTTGGACTGTGACAGCTTCCTCTGTCGTTTTTAGGAAATCTCGTTATGTGGTCACAGGTCAACTGAGGTCCAATGGATCAGAATTGATTTTTTTTGTCATGGGTTAGGATTTTGGGCCAGCCCAATTACACTAAACAATGTGGTCATTACCATCTGATCTGATTATTACTTACTATTTTTTAGCATCTTTTTTGACCGTTAAATTAATAAAAAAAATTTACTATTAAAAATTTATTAAATATATTAAAAAATAAAAAATATATATTTTTTAAAAAGTTATCGTTTGTATTTTTTTAAAGATTTTTTTCTAAAAAAATATGTTTTTTATATAATAAATGAACAAAAAAGTACTTTTATTTTATTTTACTCAAATATAATTGATAAATAAAAAAATCCTTTTACATAAAATATCCAAATATAAAATTATTTTTATTTTTGTAAAAAATTTTTTTAAAAAATATTATTTAAAAAGAGATCTTTTTCGAGAATGGTGTCCAAATAAATCCTATATCTTTTATAATTTTACAATACCAAAAAATATGATTTTTTATTTAAATTAAATAAATATATAAATTATGAAAATATATGAAATATGAAGTAATTACGTAAATCCGTAACTATACATATCTCGAACGTTGAGGAGTAAGACAAGAAATGAGTATATCTCATTGTTTGAGACTCTGTTAATGACATATTTTAGGTGCATCCAGAATATGTTTTACACGGGAGATCAGATACTAAGTAGTTGAGATACGTTTCAATTTAAAAGGGGGTTTCAGTACCGAAAATACATGCAACATGTCTAATTGGGGCATCAGCATTTGAGATGTAGTTGAAGAATGGACTGTATAAATAGAGTTATTCTTTAAGATATCTTGGGTGCAGAGATACTTAAAGCATAATACACATATTCGGATGCTGAGAGTAAAATTACACGTTTGACCATATTTCGGATGCTAAGTTCCAAATTAGGGATGTTGCACGTATCTCAAGTGCTGAGACTCCATTTTAAAATTAAACATATCTCGGGTGCTCAGTATTCGATCTCCTATGTAAAAAATATTCTGAGTGCACTTAGGATATGCCACGGTATCGCTCGATCATAAAATGAGATCTCAGACCCCAAAATATGCTCATTTGTAATCTTACTCATTTGACTTAAATAAAAAATTCAAAAATATATGTTTTATATTTTTAATATAAAAGTAATCATATATATAATTGTTTCGAGAGTTACCTGAAACGTTGATACCTGAATATGAGGTCCAGGTTTCTTGGTGTGATAGTGTTTGTCTTCTTTGGTGCTGAGGTGGTATCTACAAGAGACTCCAATATTTAAGTGAGTAAGAACTTTAGACAGATTTTTAATAGAGTAAAACATGAGTTATGCAGATGTCAGTGCATTTATAGTAGAATGTGATAACCTTCGTGGTAACAGTAATTTTATCTTATCTTATATTGTAAAAGTTTATTGAGATTTTATCTTCTAAACAAGATAAAGATAATAAAAAAAAGATTTAAAGAAGCAGTTAAATAAGTATACATCGATTTCTCCTTTCAAAAAAGTAAATCCCTTTGAAATAGACCTTATATTTTTATTGGGCATAATTTTATAATTTGAATTGGGTATGATGAGTAATATTTGTGTTGAGTCTTTTAACTAGCAAACCAAACACGCTGGGAAATACTAATTGCACACGAGCTATATTTTTTCGTCCATATCTAATAGAAGGGAATTACTTATTTATTTCTTAAAAAATATTACAGTTTTGGGGAAAATATACTACTATGCTAGTAAAGATATAATATTTTTTTTAGTGACTGAAATAAATTAAATAAAGAAAAATAAAATAAATAAAATAAGTAATTGCTTAAATAGATGGATAGTTTTGTTTAAGACTATTTTTAAACTCCTCCCAAGGTGAAAGAAGCTCCACATGCGAAAGTTGTAACTTTATTGCCATCTTTGTCATAATATTTGCCACTGTGTTTGCATCTCTCATAATCAGACGAAAGTCAACACGCCAATTCTAATGCATGATATCTCTTATTTTGAGCACTAATGGATCAATAAACCCAAAACCATCTTGAGTAACAAGATTAAATGCTTCCATACAATCCGTCTCACAAATAACATCTCGTTGACCCACATCCCAAGCTAAGACAGATATCCTCTCCAAATAGCAAACAATTCTCCTTGAAGAATACTATTACTCTCAATCATTCCCAAACACCCCTTTGTCAGCTCTCATTACAATCTCTAATAACACAAGCAAAACCAACACTATCACCCGAACCAAAATAACTAACATCACAATTAATCTTAAAAGTGCTAATTGATGGGGGATTTCAAAAACCATTTAGAATAGAGGAAAGGAATATACGTTGTAATTTAAAAATATTCCTAAACTTTTTTTCTAAGGTTAATGCAACACAAATCACTTTTTTCGGAATAAACTGTATACAAATATGCAGATACCAAAAATTAGACATCATTAAGTTAATATTCTATTTAAATTATAAATATAAATTTAGTAACGAAAAATCCTAAATGAGTTTTACATTCTTAATTCATCAAAAATTAAAATTTATAATTTGATTCTATCAAAAGTTAATCCCATTGTTAAATAATCCATTAAAAATTGTAAATAAATATGCAAAATAATAAAATTGCTATTGGCTTTTTCTGTGTAAAAGATTTGTCCATTTCAGTGGAAAAGAAGGTGGAAAGGGCAAAGCGAAGAAAGAAAAGAAAGAAGCGAAGCGAAGCCATGCACATGTCGAACCTCGACGTTCAAGCTGCCGTACCCATCTACTTCTAATCAATCAAAATTAAACATAAATAAAGAAATAAATCTGTACGTGGATCGGATTCGAATCCACCCAAACACGGTTCATGGAATCGCGAATTGCCGGTGGCAGCAGCAGCAGCCACCAGTACCACCAAATTCAGCCGGAGGCTTCGACGTCGTCGTTCTGGCCACCGCCGGAGCCTAGTCGGATCTTCGATGAGTTGCCGGAAGCCACCATTATATCCGTGTCTCGGCCAGAGGCCGCCGACATTACCCCCGCTCTCCTCTCTTACACCATTCTTTTTCGCTACAGACAGGCACGTCTTTCTCCCGTCTCCATTTCTTCTCAATTCCGCGATCCCGAGATCACGTGACATAATTGCCGCACGTGCCAGCTTCATGTTGAACAATGTTCACTATTATTTATTTATTTACTTATTAATGTTCATTCCATCATCATCAGTTCAAGTGGCAGCTGGTGAAGAAAGCTTCCCAAGTGTTTTATTTACATTTTATGTTAAAGAAGCGCGCCTTTATTGAGGAAATTCATGAGAAGCAAGAGCATGTATGTGTTTAATCAGTTCTAATTTTCTATTGGAAGCTAAGTGCTTTTGTAGATTATTTATAATGTGATTCTGATTGATTACACCTTGCAAAAATTTGGATTTTAATGTAATCTTTGCTCAAATATTATATTAAAGGTTAAAGACTGGCTTCAAAATCTAGGAATAGGAGACCTTGCAGCTATGGTGCACATTGATGATGAAGCTGACGATGAAGTCATGCCTTTAAATAATCATCATGATGAAAGTGTTAAAGAAAGGTGATCACCCTCAACACCAGGATCTTAGAACTGCATCTATGATATCCTGTGTGGCTGGAATCGCTCATCAGTTGCTTTTTGTTCCAGAGATGTTCCATCTAGTGCTGCTCTACCAATTCTGCGGCCAGCTTTAGGAACACAAGAGACTACAGCAGACAGGGCAAAGATTGCGATGCAGGGGTATCTCAATCACTTTTTGGGAAATATAACTATTGTTAACTCAAGAGAGGTATGTGCTGTGCATTCACTTTGGAATTTCAAGGACTGTGCTTTAGTTTGTTAGTGTAACATGTGAAATGAAGGCAATTTGCTTCCATCTGAGGATGACCGAGGCACCCAGCTAGTATTAACTCATTTGCATGGACGTCATAGCTAAGATATAAGTATAATAACTAGATATATCGCAAATACAAACTGATGAAAATTTAACAGAGGCTTCATTCAGTTCTTATTGAAATGTTGATTGACCAAAAAGTAATTAAATTTCCAAGATACACATCCTTGTTTGTGAAGTTCAAGTAAAACCAAGTGTGCACCCTACAAAAATACCACTCAAGTTGTTGGAAACCTCCTTCAAACCTTCTTATTTTGACTGTTGCTTCTGTTAGGCTCAAAGTTACTTTGATGTTTAGCTACCATATTTGTTATGTCATACATCTCATATGATATGGACCTTGTTACCTCTAAATCTGTAATAAATTTTGTTTTCATTCAATGTTCATGCCTATTTACCATTTGTTATTGAAGAATCAATTGTTTGACTGGTCTGTAATTTCTTGTTGCATTCTTGCTGTAGGTTTGCAAGTTTCTGGGGGTATCAAAGTTATCCTTTTTACCTGAATATGGTTCCAAGCTACATGAAGATTACGTGATGGTGATGCATCTGCCAAAATTTTCAAAGGATGATAATTCCAGAAAGTGTTGTTTGTCTGATTGTTTTCGTTGTTGTAATGATAACTGGCAGAAGGTAACAAAATCTTGCTTTTGAGACTAGGCAATATGCTTCATTCATCTTGATCTGTTTTGAAGAATGTTAGACAAAGTAGGTTGCATCTTGCATAGTAACAATAATACATTGGAACTACTGAAGTAGTCAGAAATCTTGTTAGGACTGCTAAGTTACTGGTACTTTTATCCTCATATATTTATTTCCATAATTAAAACGATAAAATATTTGTTAATTGTTATGAATCATCTCTCTAAAAGTTTAAGTTTTTTAGGTGAAAACATGTGCATGACTTTATACTTAAACCAGGATTTCAGGAATACCAGAATGCAGAAATTTGAGACTAATATGATAAGGGACAATGTTCTGTCTATATATAATACTACAGTAATACAAATATCAAATGTTGAGATAAACTTAAATTGTAAGAACGTTCTGTTTTTATGGTAGATCAATTGATTTTTGATATTTGTGTCATGAAGCAATGATGTTATTATTTTCACTATTGTTTCATGAAGTTTTTTGAGTAACACTATTATATTTGGTTTGACTTTACCATGTATCAGCTTCCTGTCTTGTTCTGTGCAGGTTTGGGCAGTACTGAAACCTGGATTCTTGGCACTGCTAGCAGATCCTTTTGATGTACAACCTTTGGACATTATTGCTTTTGATGTACTACCTTCCTCGGATGGGAATGTGGATCATCATCAATCACTGGCACAAGAAATGAAGGATCGAAATCCCTTGCGCCATTCATTTAAGGTAAGAAAGGTGCTCTTGTATTTTTGTTGTTGCCTCATTGTCTTACTCTTGTCACTTATGACTTAAGAGGATATAATGCTAACTGTAGGTAACTTGTGGAAACCGGTGTATTAGAGTTAGAGTAAAAAGTAGTGCTAAAGTTAAAGATTGGGTCACTGCAATTAATGATGCTGGACTCAAGCCCCCTGAAGGATGGTGTCATCCCCACCGCTATGGTTCTTATGCTCCTCCAAGAGGCTTAATCAAAGATGGAAGTCAGGCTCAATGGTTTGTAGATGGTCGTGCCGCATTTGAGGCAATTGCTTCTTCAATCAAGGATGCAAAATCAGAGGTTTGTATAGTCTAGTACCAGAACATTTGAGGCCACTTATTGCATAATTTTTTTATCACAAGAAGGAAAATAATAATCAATTTTGAGTTCTGTTCAATGATCGAGAGATTCATGCAGATATTTATTTGTGGCTGGTGGTTGTGCCCAGAACTGTATCTAAAGCGCCCTTTTCATGCTCATGCTTCATCAAGGCTTGATAATTTGCTGGAAGCAAGAGCTAAGCAAGGGGTCCAGGTAACTGTTAATGTGAATCCTATCAGCCATCTGCTTTGCAACTTACTGATTAGTTTTGAAGGTTTCTGAGAATGTTGGCTTTCATTTATTTTATTTGCATTTGTTTCACCTGTGATAATATTTCCTTAGTTGGAGTTGCTACTCATCAGCTATTTATTCATGATTTTTTCTCCCCAAAGACATGTTGAGATCTTCATGATTCTTTTTATTTTTCCAAACATGCAGATTTTCGTTCTTATCTACAAAGAGGTAGCCCTTGCTTTGAAAATCAATAGTTCTTATAGCAGGAGAAAGCTTCTTAGCATTCACGAGAATGTGAGGGTATTACGCTATCCTGACCACTTTTCTACTGGTGTTTACCTGTGGTATGCAAACTTAATTTCCTAAGCTTAATTGTATATCTTGTTATACTATTATTATTATTATTATGTGAAGAATATCAAAAATATTATTATCCTGACCACTTTTCTACTGGTGTTTACCTGTAAGTTTTTATTTACAAGTATAGAATATCAAAAATGTTATTCGTACACCAAAATCAGCTACTAAAATCAGCCACAAATGTATTTGTGTATAAATACATATATAGTTTAATTTATTTTGAATGTGTATTTGTGTTCCAATATGTATTTTATACTAGTGACTGATTTTGTTGTACACGTAGCATAGTCAATAAAATATGTTACAGATTTATGGTTTCTTATATGGGTTCATGATTATATATAGGTCGCATCATGAGAAACTTGTGATTGTTGACCACCAGATTTGCTTTATTGGAGGACTGGATTTGTGCTTTGGTCGTTATGACACCCCTGAACATAAAGTTGGGGATCTCCCTCCTATTATCTGGCCAGGAAAGGACTATTATAATCCAAGGTAACTTTTGTGCGTAATTGGAAACTAAGATCACAAGAAACTTTTTATAGGTTTCTTTTTATTGGTAATTCATCTCATTGCAGTTCTATACTAGCCATTAATGTTGTTTAATGAGTTTTCAGAGTAGTTTAGTTGCCTATTCAAATTCACTTGGATACTTAGTATAAAACTTCTGGCTTTTGCACTAGGCGTGTATTAAGATTTACCCATCATTACTTGATCAAATGTTAATTTTATGTTGTTAATGCATGGATTTGTTTTCAATTTTTTTGGCAGGGAATCCGAACCAAATTCATGGGAAGATATGATGAAAGATGAATTGGACCGTGGAAAATACCCGCGTATGCCTTGGCATGATGTTCATTGTGCACTTTGGGGGCCACCTTGTCGTGACATAGCGAGGCACTTTGTTCAGAGATGGAATTTTGCCAAGGTAGACTTTGTCTGCTATTGTGTTGAAGTATCCATGCATTCTAGTGCTAAATACTCAATAGGAAAGAAATAATGTCCTTTTTTCTCCCCTCAGAGGAACAAAGCTCCAAATGAGCAAGCGATACCATTACTTATGCCTCGGCATCATATGGTTATTCCACATTACTTGGGAAAGGACACAGAGGTGAAGATTGAATACAGGAATAATGACAACAACAGAACCATGATGAGGGAAGACTCCTTTAGCTCAGCAACTGATGATATTCCTTTACTATTGCCTCGGGAGTCTGGTGGGCTCAATACTTCTGAAGAAGACCCCAGAAGCGGGTCAAGCTCATTTTCATATCTGCGTGACCAGACTGCTAGTAGGCTCAGCAGCGGTCTTTCTTTCTCTTTATGGAAGACCAGAGTTGAACCACTTAGTTCTGATACACCAATGAAGGGTTTTGTAGACAATCTTGATGGTGTGCAAGTGCGTCATCAAAGGAAAATGTCTCTGGATAGAGTATCTCTTGGTGATGTCCAGAATTCAGATCAAGAGTGGTGGAAAACACCAGGACCTGGTGAGCATGGAGGTTTTGCAGAAGACTCTGGACAAGTTGGCCCTCGTGTTTCGTGTCGTTGTCAGGTGTGGTGTTCTCTTTTGTGCACTGACCACACCTTAAACAAATTTTGCCAATGAATTATGGCATTGTGCAATTTCTTTCCTGTGTGTATGGAGATGCGACATCATCTCATTAAAGTTCCAATGAAATATAATTATTCTATTTTCAGCATCAAATATGATTGTTAAGAGAAGCCAGGTATTTGTTGGTAGCATCTAAACTATCTCTCTTTTTATGCAACATAAAAACTAAATCCATTGGACATCAATGATATTTCTGATTCTCTGACAATTTTATTTTATTAAGGATGTAACATATCTTATTCCTATACTATTTGGTATATATAATTCAATTTGTCATTGTATTTTCTACTATTAAAACATCATCTAATTGATAGGTTATTAGGAGTGTCACTCAATGGTCAGCTGGAACAAGCCAAACCGAAGAAAGCATCCACAAGGCATATTGCTCTCTAATTGAGAAGGCAGAATATTTCATCTACATTGAGGTATCAAATTTTACACTTCTTTTATCATATCAATACTGCATGGTAAATAATTTGAAATACGATGGCTTTGCGTATGATCATGCCAAAACTAATTTTGCTTATTAATGATAAAATCTGTCTAGAAGCTCATGATTGTACTGAAATAACATCTAGTGGATATGGGTAGCAATTACATTAAATGCCATACTAATATTTCCTACAGAATATCTGTCCTCTCAGAATATCTTTAGACGGTTGTTTATCAGGATTATAGCAGTATGTGTTGACTTGCATTTTGTTTATGCTATGTTGACATTTTTAGAGTAATGTCTATTCTAAAGCAGTAATCAGTTCTTGTTTCATTGATATATCTTGCATTTATCATCTCTTTTATGTAAGCTGATTGTAGAAATTCCATAGTGTCTGCTGCTATGACTTTATTTCCCAGTTTCCAAATGCTTCTCTCCTGGTTTTCTCAACGAGATAATTAGTTCCTTTTGACACCTTAATGGCTTCCAATTTTTCAACTTTCACTTTCTAATTTTGATTGTGATGCCTTCTTTTTCTCTTCTGAAGTCTGTTCAAGGACATAGTTCTGATTGTTCTGTTTTGTCCTGGGCAACTTCTCCAGAATCAATTTTTTATCTCAGGTCTTTCACGGGATGATGTAATACGAAATCGTGTATCAGAAGCTTTATATCAACGGATTAGGCGAGCTTATGATGATAAGAAAACTTTTAGGGTTATAATTGTCATACCTCTCCTTCCTGGCTTCCAGGTTGGTTCCTTTATTTCCTCTTCAACACTGAAAGAATGTGTGAGCGTGTGTGTTGTGTGTGAATGGTTTTCTCACTTCTTTATTGTGTAGGGGGGCCTGGACGACAGTGGTGCGGCCTCTGTGAGAGCCATAATGCACTGGCAGTATAGAACTATCTGCCGAGGACAGAATTCTATATTACATAATTTGTATGAACTTCTTGGTTCAAAAATGCATGACTATATCTCTTTCTTCGGCCTCAGGGCATATGGTAGACTTTGTGATAGCGTTCCCTTGGTAACCAGCCAGGTACTCTTTCGCGATTATGGTCTTATACCAAAGTTGTTACAGTCAGCTTAGTCATATATGCATACTTCAAAGATTTAATCATATGTGAATATTTCAGATCTATGTTCACAGCAAAATCATGATTATTGATGATTGTACATGTTTGATTGGATCTGCTAATATCAATGATAGGAGTTTACTTGGCTCCAGAGATTCTGAGGTACATTCCAAACGTTTGTTTCACCCATCTTAGGCATTCCAAATTTGTTCGGTTATTTGAATTTTTTTCTTTGCTGATTCATCTCACTCCCCTCTAGAACTATATCAAGTGTAGCTGATGTTTAATTCCAGCCAAAGTAATTTTTATACTTTCGGACTGATGTAGTCAACATCTTGCAACAATTTTTTCTTACTCTGTATTGTTTTTTTCTTGTAACAAGCTATTCCACATTTGAGTTATAGTTTTAAGTTTAAACATAACGGAATTTCCTAGTCCAAATTGTCAATTTGATGCATATTTCAAAAATTGTTAGGTAACAGATTTAGCCTACAAAATGCAACTGAAATGAAGACAGAATAATTTTCATCAGACTTGCGAATCAATATAAGTTCTTTGTTTTATCATAGGACTCTCGATTAATTATTATCTCACCCTTAAAATCTTCAGGAATTGATCTGTTGATTGTCATTTGAAAAACTTTACTTGGGCTTTCAAGTTGTTTATCAGAGCATAATTTTTGCATCACCTTCTGTCCTCTTAATTCTCCCACATATGCATTTCAGATTGGTGTAGTTATAGAAGACAGAGAACTGATTGATTCCTATATGGATGGAAAGCCTTGGAAGGCAGGAAAATTCTCCTTGACTCTCCGATTGTCACTATGGTCTGAGCATTTAGGTCTTGGAGCAGGAGAGGTTAGTAAATTTCAATTCTCTGGAGAGCGTTCATTTCGTGTGGCCTATTTGTAAGCAGTGACGAATCTAGAAAATTTTAATAAAGTATATATAACATAAAATAAAATAAGAGAGACAGAGTAGTGGAGTAAAATTTAATAACATAACGAGGACAATTGTACATAATTCTTATGTACTACTTAGAACATTTTTAAATTTTAGTGAGGGCACTTACCCCCACAATTATATAAGTGTATCTGTCCCTGTTTGTAATGCAAATTTCCATCTCTTTCCTCAGGCCAATCAAATAATGGATCCAGTTGTTGACTCTACCTACAATGACATTTGGTTGGCAAGAGCAAAGGTAATTAGAAACATGTGTATGCATACAAAAAAAATAACAGAGATGGTTTAGACAAAAGTTATGCATGGTTGGTTATTATGTGAACAACAGTGAACATATATACCAATGTAATAATAACTTACTAACATTGCTGATCATTGTTCATGGTTGCATTTTGCAGGAAAATACTAAAATTTACCAGGATGTCTTTTCTTGTGTTCCTAATGATGTGATACACAACAGGTAGGAGAGTGGGTGAATGAGTCATGCTCCGTCCTCTTTTGTCTCTTGTTCTTACATGTTTTGTATTATATATGCAGATATGCTTTCCGACAAAGCGTTGCTTTTTGGAAAGATAAGATAGGTCACAGTACTATTGATCTAGGGATAGCTCCAAAAAAGTTAGAATATCATCATGACGGAGTTACTGAGAGCATTGATCCCATGGAGAGGTTAGCGTCAGTGAAAGGTCACCTTGTTAGTTTCCCCCTGGAGTTCATGAGCTTAGAAAATCTAAGACCTGCTTTCAATGAAGGCGAGTTCTATGCTGCCCAAGTTTTCCATTGACTATCATGTCTCAGCAAGAGATATGTTTCACCATTACACACACTTTTTTTCTTTTTTTACGTGAGGTTTTGTAAGTTATTGCTTGCAGAGATTTTTCTATTGCAACTCTGCAAGAGAGAGAGAGAGAGAAAGAGAGAGAAAGAACCCCTGGCGAGGGGGACTTGAGTTACAATATCAAGGAAAAAATATGTATTAGAATGTTTATGAAATTCATCATTTTTTTCATAAATGAAAAATAACATCAACTTTCATATATACTGTTATTTGCTTTTTGTTATTTTATTTGCCGTTAATTTCAACAAATATATCAACTTTCATTTTTTCTTTCTACTTCACCTCTATTAGTTATTACTATATGAATTTAATTTTAATACATTCTCAGTATAAAATAATAACTACTTTTTATATTAACTACATGAATAATCATCTAAAATAACGGATATTATAAAACATTTTACACTATCAATGTATCAAAATTAAACTCTTAATTATATTATGTCAAGCTATAAATCATAATCAAAATTATTGTTGCTATTTTTACTACTAATTATAAAGAAAAAGGCCTAGTTTTGGTAATGTTTGCTAATGTAAATGTTAAAATGACAACGTGAGTTTAAATTCCTCTTGGGAAAAATCTAGGAAACCTATGCTTTATGAATTTTCTAAATGCTTTCACCTAAGTCAACCGCAGCCATAAATGAAGATTTTTTTGCCTCTGTCCATTGTCGTGATAAAATAAAATACTCCCCCGAAAATGCACTTATTTTGAGCCTCGACCTCCTGGGTCCCCCTAATACAACTGGCAAGTTGATAGCCTTGTATTTGGTCAATTAGTGGGGTTGTGTTATTGGAAAATATATATCTAAACAGATTGTCTCATTATTGACGTGTTCACTTTGTTGAATTTGTTTTTAATCAAATTAAAAAAGAAAAAAAAGGTGAAGGACTGAAGATGATTTTATTTAACGCCGACCAGTGACCACAATCTAAATTTCATCCACAGAAATAAGTTATTTATTTTTAAGGTACTTGTCAAGTCGTCATAGGCACAGTTGTTAAGTACCGACCCTGCATCACAAACAATCGCAATAGCGGTCCTTCAATTGTATTCTTTTGTTTTTAATTTGTATGTTTTTATTTGGTGTTGAGTCCTCAAACACTCTAATTTGTATCCAAATTCTGATAGCTATACTAAATTTGCCGTCTGATAAGTAATTATTAGAACAAAAGAAGTTGGGGTCGTTATTGGTAACTATGACATTTATTCATTTTTATTGTCCAAATTGCCCATGTGTTCCGTATCTAATGGCTGCCAAAGCAAGGATAGAATGGTAAATTAAACCAGCACAGCAGCAGCTACTACAAACTACAAAGTACAAAATTACAATCAAAATTGTGAACAAGTAAGTCACGTTGGTATATGACGGTTGCGCTTGTAACTTGGTTGGTCAATGGAAAGTGAATAACTTCAGAGGAATCATATTAAGTTGCTCAGGTTCTTGCAGGTAGTTGGAAATCTCAGGCACACTCTTGTAACTGTCCCTTTTTCTCTATCAAATTCAGTTTCTTTTGATCTCATATTGTTTTTAGTACTTTCATTGTGAAATGGGAATCTATAAAACTATGAACCATGATATCATGAAAGAATTAGCTAGGATAATATGTAGAGTCACATGTGTGTAAATGTAAATAATCTGAGACTATGATTTGAATGCAGTGGTCGTCATGGTTCTTTTCCAATCGTTTGTGAATGAGTTGGCACGAAGTGTGTCCATCAAGAAAGAGAAGAAGTGTCAGAAAGATGATGATGGAAGAAGAGCTGTGAAAGAAATGGCAAAGGCAGCAAAGAAGAATGGTTTGTTATTGAAATCATGTGGAGTTGTAAAGTCCACAAAGGCCAACAGCTTTGCTTCTGTGTTCACAAATAAGGGCCAGAAAGGAGTCAATCAAGATCGTGTCCTTGTTTGGGAGGTATGCCTCCACTTTCTCTAAGAATTGATTGCTTTTTAGAATGTTTAAGACTGAGAGTATCAAATTAGAATGTAATGATTTGTTTTCTGATGGTAGGAATTTGGTTGCCAAGGGGACATGATGTTATGTGGAATTTTTGATGGACATGGCCTTTGGGGACACTTAGTAGCCAAGAGGGTGAGGAAACTAGTACCAGCTTTTCTGCTATGCAATTGGCAAAAAAGTGTGGCTGCAACATCATCACTTCACTTGGATTTTAAGATGGAATCAGATGAATATATTCATGGATTTGATTTGTGGAAGCAATCCTACTTAAAGTCTTATGCTGCCATTGATCAAGATCTAAAGCAGCACACTGGGATTGATTCCTTTCGAAGTGGTACTACAGCTTTGACAATTATCAAACAGGTTATTGATCTGTTTATCTTGTTACATTTTCCATGCCCAAAATTTTAATTTGTTAGGAGGATGAAAACAAATCCTTACACCCCACTGTATATCAGAAATACTGAAAAAAACATGCTTTAAGAGATTGTGCAATGAAAGATTTAGAATTAGAATTTCTAGTTTTGGTAAATCATAGATGGAAAAAAACTTTTGGATATTATGGTTGATGAAACTCCACATATGATGAAAGTTGACCTTCTCATAGCTGAGAAGATAGGTATCAAAAATAGTACATGATATTGTTAGAATAAAAAATGTTTGTCTTAATAATGGAGTGGGTCCTGAATTAAATATGGTTAAATAGAAGTAGAGTAGGTGTGGTGCTTCGGTTAGCATACCTATCATTATAATAGATAGCTGCTTTATAAATTCTTTATGTTATCACCACTACTACTACAAAAATTCATTAGTGACAAGCTAAGATAGAAGTATTCAATATTAAATATTAATTAATCAGAATAAAGTAGCCTAAAGTTTCATTTCATTTTCAGGGAAATTATCTGATTACAGCAAATCTAGGTGATTCTAGAGCTGTGTTGGCAACAACTTCAGAGGATGGAAAATTGATTCCAATTCAGCTAACAACAGACTTGAAACCAAATTTACCAGGTGAGGATCTCTCTTGAGTAAGCCAAGTCATGCATGGCTTTCCTTTTTACTTGTTAGAATATATTAGGATATTTATAGGCACTAACAGAATCGTAATAATAAATACATAATATTCTATAATAAATAATTTTAATGAATGCTAATATGAAAAATATAAAAAATACTGTGATTTTACCAGAAGAAAATCAACTTATCCTCTTCAAAACGGATATCATGACTCTGATATTATGTTAGAAAGGGAAGAGGGACCCGAAAAGGTTTGTAAGTATTCAAGTTGTGTAGAATGATACAATATAAAATGGTATTTATAGGTACTAAGAAAATTGAAATAATAAAGACCTAATATCCTATAATAAATATTCAGATATTTTAAATAATGCTAGTTAATCCTAATATATTTTAACGTTACTGAAGGTTGTAGAGTCATATATTATTTTCGTTGAATTTATAGAGGAAGCGAATCGCATAATGGAATCAGGAGGGGAAGTGTATTGTATGGAAGATGAAAAAGGAGTGTACAGAGCATGGATGCCTAATGGTAGATCACCAGGGTTTGCAATTTCAAGAGCTTTTGGTGACCATTGCATGAAGGACTTCGGATTAATATCTGTCCCAGAAGTCACACACACAAAACTCACCAAAAGGGATCAATTTGTAATATTGGCTTCAGATGGGGTATGTATGCAAATCATGCAAATACATGTTATGTTTATGCATGTGATAATATAACTATGGTAGAAACTCAGGTACAATTAATTTAATGTGAAATTGATAGCTGAGACTTAGAATTATTAAATGATTTGATATCTTTGACTAAATTATCATCTAACAACTTGTAGCTATCAACCATACGTAAAGTGAGTTTTCACTTATAATTAATATGAATTCATTATTGTCAGGTATGGGATGTTATGTCAAATGAGGAAGCAGTGAAGATTGTGTATTCTTCAGGGGGAGAAAGAGCAGCAGAAAGGGTAGTGAAACGTGCAATCCATGAATGGAAACGCAAGAGAAGTAGCATTGCTATGGATGATATGTCTGTCATTTGCCTCTTCTTTCATTCTCACTCTCTCTCATCAGCTTCCTCCCACTAACACTATAAACTTGTTCAATTACAATCACTCAAAGCACACACAACACAAACAAACAGGAATACATGTATGTATAATAATAATAAATGTATTGATTAAGTTTATAAAGTTATTAAAGGGTATGTATTTGTATCTATGTATTATGTATTCAGGATCAATTTTTTTCCGGTGAATTAACTTGACTCGCTTTTTTATTATTGCACAGAGTTGTCAAATTAAAAAATGAAAGGTATTTGTCAATCATTCCGGCGGTAAAGGGTTTTTTTTTTCTTTTTAAATGTAATAACTATTTTTGGTAAAATATAAATATAAATATTTACTAATATATAAAACTACATTAGACATTTTAACTTAAAAAATAAAATGTTTTATATTTTTTCAGAAACACAAATATCTCTCCAATACATTTTAATATATCAGACTTCAATTTGATGTAGAAATAATTAAAAAAAAAAGAAGAAGAAAGCTTTGAGTATGTTCAATAATTTCATAATTAGAATATTTATTTAACCAACACTGTTATAAGCCACCTATCACGATATTGAACATACTTCAATGCTATCAAGTATCACCTTCTATAAATATAACATCTTAAAATTTATCGTGACATACCGATGAAAAAAAAAAGCTGAGGTTCATGAATCATGCATAATTGGCAATAATTAAGTGGAAATTTATAATGGGCCTTCAGACCAGATGAGATGAAATGACGAAGATGATGGATGCATCCGGAAACGGATCAATGGCCCGCCACCAGATCACCTTTCCAACTGTCTACTGTCCACGTCACATCCTCAACCATACACTCGCTCAGTTTACGCGCGTTTCATGCACGCTCGCTCTTCTATTTATACACGAGTCACAAGCAGCGCATTTTCAGGTACGAATTCCTTCACTCGATGGCTCCGTCGTTGAATCTCCCACGCCACTGCGTTAAGGAACTCAATGACGAGTCCGATTTCGAAGCGTTAGCTTCACCGGACGGTTACATCTCCATATGCGGCTTCGGTTCTCTCCTCTCCGGTACTTTGCAATTCTCACCCACACTCCTCTTTGCGTTGTCGTTTAATGCGTTTATGGATCTAACTTGATGTCGTTTTATGGCAGAGAAAAGTGCCAGAAGCACGTTCCCTGACCTTATTAACTTCAGGATAGCCAAGTTAACTGGCTTCCGCCGTGTCTTCACGATTGTCGGAGGTTTCTTCTTCACTCACGGCATTGCCAATATCAAAACTCAGGTCGTTGTTAGTTATTACTTTCGGTTATGCTGGTTATACTATACTACTTAAATTGAAATTCAGCTTACAAAACAAAACTAGAAAAAAGTATTTTAAGTCAGTTTAGCTAGAAATGTATGCATAGTAGTATGATTAACGAATATCATCAATGTTATCAAAGTGATCTGGTTCTGATGTTTACTCAATTTAATTTAATTTAATTTAATTTATTGTTCGATTTGATTAAAATGAGCTCTGTTGTTTGATGTGATGGTTGGGTTTTTGATGTATGGCAGGAAGTTGCAGCACTCTCCGTGGAGCCTTGTGAAGGCGAAACAATTATTGTCACTGTTTTTGAGATTAAAAAAACAGAGGTTCTGGCCCTGAACTGCTCGGCTCTGAATTATTAGTTAGGAATATTTTTCTAAGGTCAACTTGTATTGCCTTGTGGCAGAAATTTATGAGATTAAAAATCTGGATTCTTCAATGTTTAAAATGAACATCAACATGAGCATGAGCTTGTCATGGTGTTGTTTATAGTTGTTATGAGTTGTTTATAGTTGTAGCTTTTTATTCCTTGGAAGTCATTAATAATAATTTTGAATAGTATAAATTTTTATCACGAAACTGAATTTTACTAATGATTTTAACTTTTTGCATGGATTCAGATACCAGCTTATATAGAAAGAGAAAGGGAATATCGATTTTTGGCTGTGAGTAGCTCCTTTTTTCTTCTTCTTACTTGATTCGGTGACAAAATCCAACTTGTCAACTGTTCAATTATAATTTGATATATTTTCCCCCCTCTCAGGTTTTTCCTGAATCACTGGATGGGGAGCCTTTTGCCAATCCAGCAGTATGTCACTCAAACTTTACATTTTTAGTAATCTTTTATTATCTTAAGTAACTATGGTTGTTTTTTACCATGCTAAAATTAAATATTCGATGGTTTTGTGGTGTCATCAATATAGGTCCTTTGTGCCTCTTACACCGATGAGGAATTCTTTAAATTTAGATGCAAAGGTAATATGCTCAAGACTACTTTCAACTTGACATGTAAAGTGGGATTTTTCTTGGTCTGCATCAAGCATAAAAGCACCAATTTGCAAGCATATACATTTTTTTAATGTGCACGTGGTCTCAAGCTGCTCTTCTTCTAGTTGTCAAAACAGTTTATAATTTATCGACTATTCTAAGTGTACACCAAAATCAGCAACAAAAGTCGGGTGTAGTTGATTTTGGTGTACGAATATCATTTTTTATTATTTATATATCATCATCATCAATATGAGTGAGAAAGCCACCTTATAACATTTCAATTTCTTCTGCAGAGAGCAAGGAAGTATACTTTCAACAATATGGAGAATATGAAGTCCACAAAATTTGGCGGGATGATGTTTTACCATGCCGTGTTTATCTTCGTCACTGGTACTTTTTTAATGTTACTAATTATTAAATAGTAAAGCTATTGACTTATGAGGGGGTTAACTTGGCTTATACCATTTGGCAACATTACATTTGTGGACCATATTGTAATTCAAGCTAAGATACACGTTTGTGAACGGAAAACTAACAGATGGTAATGAATGATGATTGCAGCGTGCTGGCAGCAAAAAGCCTTGGTGATGAAGCATACAATAATTTTCTGGACCACACGTACCTGTCAGACCGTGAAACAAGCATACGCAAGTACTTTGAAAGAGTAGGTTCAAGCATCATGGATGAAGAGCCTCCTCAGTCTTTGAAAACTCGTTACGGTGGTTGATAAGAAGACATGGGGCCGGGGAAGCAGGTTCAAGCCAACCAATGAATCGGAGACATTTGAAGTTTAAATATCAATTGATAAATTGATGGGAACAGCCACGTAGAGGCAGGCTCCACCTATATTAGTGAAAATTGTTTAGATCCAGAACGTATATGTACATTTATTCCTTATGAAATAAAGACTGTAATTTTAATTTGGATCCTTCTGATATATTCATAGCGAGAGTCAAATAATTATAATAAAATAAGTATATAATAATAATAATTGGATAAGACCTTGAATATTTAAAAGTGTATTTATACATAACAAAAGAAAATAGTGGAATTGTATTTATATCAGCAATGGTTTGGAAACCTGGCCGTTCGCGTTGTAGCATGTTGCATTTTGATTTAGAGGTAAATAAGAAAGGGAAACTGATTTCACTATTTTGAGTGAGAAAGAGAAAATCGAGATTTTATATCAAATCGAAAAAGTAAATTAAATACGTAAAATATTAAATTTTAAGAGTTAAATTTAGATTTTAGCTATTATAATTTTGAGAATTTTTTTAATTTTATAAAGTAAAAATTCACATATTAAATTATTATTTAACAATTTTTAAATATCAACTTCACACGAAAAAAATTATTAATAAATTTTTATCATTATATAAACTTTGTAGCATACATCCTCTTGCTCGTTACAGATCGTTTTCCTCTTTCTAATTGGTTGTTGTTCATATCCTGACCCAATGATAAGGCACAGGACCCAACGAAAGGCCCAATCCAAAGGATTGAGCCTCGCCCTATACCGACCTTCTACCTACGAAGTCGGTTCTTACCACGACTTACCCCAAAGAAGTCGGGGACAAAGATTAGTTGGCCGATAAACACTCATTCAAATGAGTAACTGCTCCTAAAATCTCTCTACTCACTTCCAGAAGCCATATCGTAACCTCCCTAAGATAAAGGGACGGTTATACCCCTAAAAAGTGGAACTACTCCAACGGTGGTTATTGGTTCACAACTATAAATACACTGACATCCCTCAGGTATCTCTAAGTTCCAATATTCTCAAAACCTGCTTAGGCCCCTACTGACTTAAGAGTGTCTTTACAGGTACCACCCCCCATTCTTTCACATATACAACTCGGACAGCGGCTCCCATACGTAAACCAAGTCAGAGACCACCCTCCTCTAGCGCTTGGGCCTCACAAACAAGTCCAACTACCATCCGGTTCTAGGTATGCCCCGGAACATTAGCGCCGTTGCCGGGGACTCGAGAGATCAACCAGTAATGGCGGACAACTCACCAGAAGATGGACATACAGCGTCTGATTCCGAGCAAGAAAATCCAGATACCGGAAACAATGACGCAGACCTGACCCTTCATCAAGGAACCAGCGACCAGCATAAAGAAGGCACCTCTGGGCTCAAAAACCCAAAGGCAAATTCCTCGGAAGGACGAGAGTCTGGAAAGGAAGGGTCACCCCATGCAACCGAGCTAATGGGGCTGGTCCACGGCCACCAAGGTCGTCTGGAGCAACTGGAACAGGAACTAGAACGACAACGAGAGGCAGAGCGAAACCTCAGGGAGGAAATAGAACGACGAAAAGAGTTGGAAGAAAAACTCACAAAGCTTGAATCCTCCCTTAAAGGCCGAAACTCCCGCGGCAACCGAGAAGAGTCGCCCTTGGGAGGAGAGGAATCGTTCAGCGAGGACATAATGAGGGCGAAGGTTCCAAGAAACTTCAAAAGCCCTGATATGAACCTCTATGACGGAACCACAGACCCAAAGCATCATTTAAGCAATTTCAAAAGTTGGATGTATCTGGCTGATGCTTCTGATGCAACACGTTGCAAGGCTTTTCCGACCACCCTGTCAAAAGCGGCGATGAAATGGTTCGATAGCCTCCCTCCAAGGTCGGTTACCAGCTTTGAGGACCTCTCAAGAAAATTTCTGATGCTATTCTCCATCCAGAAGGATAAAGTAAAACACGCACCGAGCCTCCTGGGAGTTAAACAAGAGGTTGGGGAACCTCTGCGTGATTACATGGAAAGGTTCAACAAAGCGTGTTTAGAAATTCAAGATCTGCCCACAGAGACAGTTATCATGGGATTAGTAAATGGACTTAGGGAAGGACCCTTCTCACAGTCCATATCAAAAAGGCACCCGACCTCTTTGAGTGATGTACAGGAGAGAGCGGAAAAGTACATCAACATGGAGGAAAATGCCAGACTGAGAGAGTTGAGTTGGCGACCTGAGCACCCTCCCTCGATAAAAGAGAGGGAGAGGGAGCCCAAGAAGAAAGAAGACCTCGGTCTTGACAGACCCAGGAAATATCACTCTTATACTCCTCTAAAGGTTTCTATAGTGGACGTATACAGAGAAATTTGCAATACTGAAAGGCTGCTGCCTCCCAGACCCATTAAAAATAAAAAAGGGGGGAGTCGCAGCGATTACTGCGAGTACCATAAAATATATGGTCACTCAACAAACGACTGTTACGACCTCAAAAATGTGATAGAAAAGTTGGACAGAGAAGACCGACTTGACAGATATCTCATGGAAAGGTCGGACAATCATGGGAAGAGAAAGTGAGATGACGCGGATAGAAGAGACCCACCACCGCAGATTTCGGAGAGACATATACATATGATCTCAGGTGGATTCACGGGAGGGGGACTCACCAAGTCCTCTCGCAAGAGACACCTCAAGCGAGTCTACCATGTCGGGAGCGAATCGCCCGACCTTCCCACCATCTCATTTACAAAGGAGGATGGACAAGGAGTAATCCCTGGACACGACGATCCAGTGGTGATAACCATGATCCTAGCCAATGCCCATCTCCACAGAACTCTAGTAGATCAAGGAAGCTCGGCGGACATCCTTTTCAAACCCGCGTTTGATAAGCTAAGGTTGGATGAGAGAGAGCTAAGAGCCTACCCCGACACCTTATACGGGCTAGGCGACACGCAAATAAAGCCACTGGGATTCTTACCCCTTCATACTACCTTTGGAACGTAGGTTCGGCCTATAATGCTCTAATAGGCAAAACGACTCTTAATCGGCTTGGAGCGGTGGTATCCACCCCCATCTCTGCATGAAATTCCCAACAACAGCTGGGGTAGCAACGGTGCGGGGAGACCAGAAATTGGCAAGAAAGTGCTACAATGAAAGCCTGAACCTGAGGGGAAAAGGCAAAGAGGTTCACACCATAGAGCTCGGCGGTGCAAGGGCCAAAGAAGAATTGCGACCACAGCCAGGAGGAAAAACTGAGGAAATACAGGTCGGCAAAGAGGAGGGGAAAAATACCAACATATGAGCCAACTTAGGGGAAACCCTGAAGCAAGGAAAGCCTGGAAAGCCTCTGACATGCCTGGGATAGATCCCGAGCTTATGTCCCACAAGCTCTTGGTGTATCCAAGATTCCGACCTGTACAACAGCGAAGGCGCAGGCTCGGCCTGGAACGAGCCCTAATGGTGGAGGAGCAAGTACAGGCACTCCTAGAAGCCTGCTTCATCAGAGAAGTTAAATATCCAACATGGCTAGCAAATGTAGTGCTAGTCAAGAAGCAAAACGGCCAATGGAGGATGTGCGTCGACCACACCGACTTAAATAAGGCGTGTCCCAAGGACCCTTATCCACTCCCAAGTATTGATACTCTAGTAGACTCTAGCTCGGGGTATCAATACTTGTCGTTCATGGATGCCTACTCGGGATATAATCAAATCCCTATGTATGAGCCAGACCAAGAGAAAACATCGTTCATCACGCCCCGAGCAAATTTCTGCTACGTGGTCATGCCATTTGGATTAAAAAATGCAGGGGCCATATACCAAAGACTGATGAACAAGGTGGTCGCTCCCCACCCCCCCACCTCGGGAGCTTAACGGAAGTCTACGTAGACGACATGCTAGTAAAAACTAAGGAAGAAGCTGATCTCTTGACAGACCTCTCGCAAGTCTTCGACACCATAAGGTTACACGGGATGAGGCTAAATCCCGCAAATTGTACCTTCGCAGTGGAGGCCGGAAAATTCCTAGGGTTTATGCTGACGCAAAAAGGGATTGAAGCAAATTCCGATAAGTGTCAAGCTATACTGGAAATGAAGAGCCCGACTTGCTTAAGGGAGGTTCAACAACTAAATGGCCGACTTGCAGCCCTCTCCAGGTTCTTGGCAGGATCAGCATTAAAATCCCTTCCACTATTCTCTTTATTAAGAAAGGGATGCCAGTTTGAATGGACTCCAGAATGCGAATGAGTGTTCCAGGAGTTCAAAAGGTTCTTGAGCCAACCTCCAATCCTAACCCGACCTCTAGTTGGGGAAGATCTCGTCCTATATCTGTCCATAGTAGACAAAGCTGTCGCATCAGCCGTGATAAGGGAGGACGAGGTCGGACAACATCCAGTGTACTTCATCAGCAAAGTTCTACAAGGCCCCGAACTAAGGTACCACAAACTGGAGAAATTTGCTTACTCCTTAGTAATAGCCTCACGGAGGCTACGGCCTTACTTTCAAGCACATACGATAAGAGTCTGAACGAATCAACCCATGAAACAAATCCTCTAAAAGACGGATGTTGCAGGGAGAATGGTTCAATGGGCAATAGAGCTCTCCGAGTTTGACTTGAAGTATGAAACTCGGACAGCAATCAAAGCCCAATGCCTCACCGACTTCATAGCAGAATACGCGGGAGATCAAGAGGAAAAGCCAACTGTATGGGAACTTTATGTAGATGGATCCTCAAACAAGACAGGAAGCGGTGCAGGCATAATACTGGCTGACGAAAGGGGAACCCAAATAGAGGTATCCCTCAAATTTGAATTTCCAGCTTCAAATAATCAGGTAGAATATAAAGCCTTGATTGCATGATTGAAGCTGGCAGAAGAAGTCGGTGCAACAAAAGTAATGATATACAGTGACTCTCAAGTGGTGACCTCCCAGATAAATGGAGAGTATCAGGCTAAAGACTCGAACATGAAAAGATACTTAGAAAGAACTCTGGATTACCTCGGGCATTTTGCGGAAATCGAGGTTAAGCACATAACCCGGGATCTCAATAGCAGAGCAGACGTCCTCTCCAAGTTAGCAAGTACCAAGCCAGGAGGGAATAATAGAAGCTTGATCCAGGAAACTCTCCAAGAACCCTCTGTGGTAAAAGTAGAGGACAAACGAGATGTCCTTGAGGTAACTGGGCTAAACCTCGGATGGATGAACCCCTTGGTCGAATACCTAAAATTTGACATCCTCCCCAAAGAGAAAAAAGAGATTAAGAAAATCCGGAGGGAAGCACAACATTACACTCTGGTGAAAAATATCCTTTATAAAAGAGGAATATCAACGCTATTGTTGAAGTGCGTACCGACCTCAAGGACCACTGAAGTACTAGAGGAGGTTCATAATGGGATCTGCGGAAACCATCTCGGAGCCAGGTCGCTAGCTAGGAAAGTAATTCGAGCTGGATTCTACTGGCCGACCTTGCAGAAAGATGCCACAGAATTTGTGAAAAAGTGCCAACCATGCCAAATGCATGCAAATTTCCACGTGACTCCCCCCGAGGAGCTCATTAGTATAACTTCTCCATGGCCCTTCGTAAAGTGGGGAATGGATTTGTTAGGTCCTTTTCCCCAGGCGCCAGGACAAGTCAAATACTTAATCGTGGGAATAGATTACTTCACAAAGTGGATAGAAGCAAAACCATTAGCCACCATCACAACCCAAAGAAGTCGGAGGTTCCTCTACAAAAATATCATCACAAGGTATGGAATACCTTATTCCATTACTACAAATAACGTAACCCAGTTCACTGACTCCACCTTTAGAAACCTAGTGGCTAGTATGAAGATCAAACACCAGTTCACCTCGGTGGAACATCCCCAAGCAAATGGACAAGGCGAGGCAGCCAACAAAGTCATATTGGCAGGGCTAAAGAAAAGACTACAAGATGCAAAAGGAGCCTGGACAGAGGAGCTCCCCCAAGTGTTGTGGGCTTACCGGACGACACCACAATCTGCCACTAGAGAAATGCCCTTCCGACTTATCTATGGTGTAGAAGCTATGATACCAGTGAAAATTAGTGAACAAAGCCCAAGGGTGATCCTCCATGATGAAATCGGGAACATACAAGGGCACAAAGAGGAACTTGATTTGCTCCCCGAAGTCCGAAAGCAAGCCCAGATAAGAGAAGCAGCATTGAAACAAAGGATGACTATCAGGTACAACAAAAAATTCATTCGAAGGAGCTTCGCCGCAGACGACTTGGTCTTAATCAGAAATGACATAGGAGTCAACAAGTCTGGGGAAGGAAAGCTCGCCACTAATTGGAAGGGACCATACAAGATTAGGAAAGTCCTAGGAAAATGCTATTATAAGGTGACCGACCTAAACGGCACCGAGTTACCAAGGTCGTGGCATGCTTGTAACATGAAAAGGTACTATAGTTAAATGCAAACTCTACTCCCTGATGTACTCTTTTCCCAACTTCACGATTTTTTCCCAAAAATCAAAGGGTTTTTTTCTGAAGAAGGGTTTTTAACGAGGCATCACAGTAGAGACTAAGGGGGAATAGATTATTAAAAACCCTTAGTAGCAGTAAGGTACCTTCCCAAATAAATAAAGATCTTTTACAATATCTCTTATAAATTCCTTCTCGTCTGTTTTTCTTTCTACGAAATGCGCCGACTTAAGCTCGACAAAGCGTGAAAATCCCATGAACCGACCTAGATGGTCGTCAGGATAAAACGACGAGGTACAAGTCGGTGTAAAGAGGTTATAAAAGTTGATCATGAGAAACTCGGAGACACTCCGACTCATAAGTCGAGATGAAAAATCGAGTAGGAGAAAAACACATCGCAAAAATAACCTAAGTCATAGGAACTCAATGAATCAAAAAATTGAGTATAAGGAATACCAAAAAGAGATCGAAAAACCTATTAAAAAGCCAAAGCTAAAGGTTGTCCTAAGCCCTTAAAACAAAAAGGCTCAAAAGGGACAGACAGCCTAGAAAAAGGTTTTCAAAAGATCAAAGGGGTTTTTCAAAAACGCCAAAATCAGAAAAGCATGCACACCGAAAGGTAACTAAAACCCTTATCCAAAAAAGGGTATTTTTTGTTAAACTTAAACCCTTATCCAAAAAGGAGTATTTCTAAGTATTTTTTGTTTACGGCCTTAAGAGGCCAATGAAAATGTCAACGAAGTCACCACCACAAAAAAAGAGTTTAAAAAAGAGGGGACCCACAGGCCGGGCCCCATATAGCCAACAAATTTTTTAGAGAACATCACCACCAGAGTCGGGAAGAGTAGTCGGAGCGCCATCAGGACCAGAGAAAGAAGTGTCCATAGGAGACGGAGAGGAGGTTCTGTGAGACCTTGAGGAACTCGAAGCATCCTTTAGACGAGGAGGGGACTCAATGATTCTCTGCCCCGAGTCTTCAAATCTGACTCAGAGACAACCTCGGGAGCAGGAGGAGAAACTATGGCACCATCAATGACGACCTTGTCAGGATCCAAAGGAGAGAGATCCAGGTCGGGAGCAAGGACTTCGACCTGCTCCTTAAAAATCCTCCAGGCCTCCTCGACTCCTTCATCAATAGAGTCCTCCAACTCGGCGTAAGCATTCCGAGAATTCAACAAGTCCTTCCTCACCTCCACGAGGTCCTCGAACAAGCTCGAATAACTCTCCTGCGCCTTCTTCCTCAAGCCCTCCTCCATATTGCATTGGGCTTGTAACTTGCTCTCCTTCTCCCGAAGGCCATCCCTATCCTCCTTCAACTTAGTGACCTCCTCCTTCAACTCCTTCTCATGTTTCTGATATATGACAAGCCTTTCCTCCAACTCTTCAACCCTCGAGGATGAACCCAGAGAGCTAAGAGGAGTCTTCTCAAAAATATCAAGAAACTTGGTGCACACCGCCGCCGCCCTGATATTCTCCTGAGCCAGAATAGTGAGGTGGTTCCGGATAGAAACATCATCCATACCTATACAGGCATGGGGATAGATGTATTTTCAGATAAATGCAAGAGCATCCACCTTAGCCTCACCTTCAAAAGAAGAGCTAGACTCTAAAGTCTTACGCTTCTTCTTCTCTGGCTCAGGAGAAGGTCGGGGGGAGGGGGCGGCTGAGAAGAAGCCGAGGAAGAAATGACGATGGGTTGAGAAGGAGTCCCCAAACTTCAGGAAGAAGGGGAAGGAGGAGGAAGAGGAGAGCTAGTTACCCTGGCGCCGCCAGCCCTAGCATGGGACCTCGCCTTGGCCTCCTAGACTCTCTGGTAAGATTCACTGGAATTCTTCTTCGCCATCTCTGTAAAAAAACAATTAGCCAAAAAAGTTAAACAAGTCGACAAAAACAAGTCGCAAGTCGGAAACAAAGCAGAAAAATAAAAGCTACCTAGTTGTGTCTGGACAACGGTCGGCGACCCTTGGAGAAATTTTTTGGTATCCAGATATGGGGCCCTCTCCCACACTTCTGGGAGGAACACCACAATGGCTGCCTCCACTTCATCTAGATCGTCCAAACCATATTTCTCACAGGGGGAGGCCTCTAGCCAGTACGGAGGAAAGCGAGGGGAAGAACTCTCGTCTAAGAAGAAGGGGGTAGTGACCCTCTACGCCTTGAACTTTAAAAAAATAATTTTTGAAGTCATGGAAGGATTCATCAAAAAGGGTGAAAACTCTCCGACCTTGTATAGCTCGGAAAGACACCCATTGTTGCTTGTTATTTTGCCCACTGAAGGGCTTGGTCATGTGGAAGAGATAAAAGAAAATCCTCAAGGAAGTCAGAAAGTCTAAAGCATGGCTGATAAACTGGTAGATTTTCAGAAAACCCCAAGAGTTGGGGTGAAGTTGGGTAGGAGCAAATCGGGAGTGACGTAAGACAGTCATTTCGAAATCAGAAAATGGAAGAAAAACACCCAAACGAGTAACCATGCTCTCATACATGTAGAAAAAATGAGGAACCACCTCAGTGTCCCTCCCAAAACAAACCCGGTCTTCCGGACCCGGGACCACCAATTCATACTTCGGCTCATCCTCCTCGGAAGTACAAATTTGGTGATGAGTGCGAAGGTTGGTGATAAATTCGGTATCGACCAAAGGTTCCTCCCCTAAGACCGTGACATCGACCCATTGAGCAAGAACTTCTACAGAAGACATTCTTTCCTAAGGTATGATGAAAACCTACAAAGGGAAAAGAAAAAGAATAAAAAATGAGAGTTCCTAAGGGGGCATGGAATTAAACAGAAGCCTACGACGTCACCTTCTCTCCCTCTAAATAATAAAAGGCATGCAAATAGAAGCACTTAGTAAAAGAGAAGGGGAGAAAGAACCAACCTTTGCCTGGAAAAGGTAGAGGAAGATGAAAGCCTTCAAACAAGAATTCCCCACGAACAGATGAGAAGCGAATTTGAAAAATCGCAGAAATGAAACAACGACAAAAAGGGAAAGTATTTATAAACACGTTAGGGGCATAATGGTAAAAACAGAAGCGGTCATTAATGAGTGCACCGTTACCAAGGTAATCAATCCATACGCGAACCTCTAACGGACGCGACGTTTGATTAGACGTAACTGTGAAAATCAAAAGCCACGAAAAGTCACGTCGGATCACGTCGGTTCCCTCACAGGTTGGCTACGACCCCGAGTAGAATACTCGAACCCAAGTCTTAAAAGAAATTGGGCTCGAGTAGGGGTACTGTTCATACCCTGACCCAATGATAAGGCCCAGGACCCAACAAAAGGCCCAATCCAAAGGATTGAGCCTCGCCCTATACCGACCTTCTCCCTACGAAGTCGGTTCTCACCACGACTTTCCCCAAAGAAGTTGGGAACGAAGATTAGCTGGCCGATAAACACTCATTCAAATAAGTAACTGCCCCTAAAATCTCTCTACCCACTTCCAGAAGCCATATCGTAACCTCCCTAAGATAAAGGGACGGTTATACCCCTAAAAAGTGGAACTACTCAAACGGTGGTTATTGGTTCACCACTATAAATACACTGACATCCCTCAGGTATCTCTAAGTTCCAATATTCTCAAAACCTGCTTAGGCCCCTACTGACTTAAGCATCGGAGTGTCTTTGCAGGTATCACCCCCCATTCTTTCACATATACAACTCAGATAGCGGCTCCCAGACGTAAACCAAGTCGGAGACCACTCTCCTCTAGCGCTTGGGCCTCACAAACAAACCCAACTACCATCCGGTTCTAGGTATGCCCCGGAACAGTTGTATTAGATTTTTATTCTTGGGAAATACCCGTTTTGTATACTTACATAATGGATATCTTTTACATAATTGGATTATGATGAGACTTTTACATTTTAGATAGTGGCAAATGATAATGGATCAATACAATATTCATGTAAAACAAATGCAACAAATATTTTCAAAATAAAGATTAATATCTTAGGCTGCGTTTGTTTCTGAGAACAAAATATGATAAGACATTGATGGACAGAGACATAAAATTTTATGTTCTTGTATTTTGTTTGATGATAAACTAGAACAAATTATAAAAATATAATTTATTCTCATTTTTTTCATTTAAAAAAATTGAGATGAAAAATATAATAATAAAAAAATATAATTATAAAAAATTAACAAAAATAATAAAAAAAAATGAAAAATAAATTGTGTCCCTTGTTAGTGTCTCTACGTCCTTCTTGTCAGAATAGACACAAAATACACTAATTCAATGTCTCTGGACATACTGTCTCTATCCATGTCTCCTCTACCAAACATAATTTTGTGTCTCTGTATCCATGTCTCTGTGTCCATCTCTCAGTGTCCTAGTGTCCTGCTTTGTAAACAAACGCAGCCTTATAGCTCTTAAGATCTACTTATTGCAAAATTATTGGCACGTAACCCACGGTGGAAATTCATTTCTAATTCACGGGTCGAGGAAAATAATCTGAGAATGGGAAGATTGATATCTTTCAAAATTCCTTTTTGGAACTATACAAACCCCACATCGGAGATTCTATAGAGGGAAGAGTAGAGAGCTGCATATAAAAGAAGGGAAGCAGCATGATAGACTCTTAACCTGTCCTGTCAGGGGGTGAAAGGCGACTCGTTAATGAACGTATAGTGACGACGGGCCGCGCCAACACCGATTAGTGCGAACACACTACTCTCCGACGAGTAAGACCTGCCCTACTTTGGCGGGGCTTGCCCGTCAATTTTTGGAAGCTTCTCCACTTAGGAGAGGCTACCCAAGCCTAATTCAATTCTTAATTGTTACGTTTGTTCCATCTATCTGTGTGATGGTATTCCTCTTCTATGCCAGTTAATTGAGAAAGGGGTCCAATTAGACATTGAAGTTAGATCAAAATTATTATATAATTAGGCATTCCCCAATCAATAACATCCTTTGTGGCCATATTTGTTCTGTAGTATTGTATTTACAATTGTATTTCACATTATCACGTCAAAGCTACTATCTTTCTCTAGTTCTCGAATTAGTAGTTCCATCATCCTCTTATACATGGGCATGTAATGATCATTTATCATCGTTTTTGAAAGCCTGAGCTTGCTATATAGCTCTCTGGGTGTTTCATATAAGCAGACCCGCTCCTCAACGGGTCCATTGGAATTTGAATTAGAATCACCAGATGAAGGTACAGGGACAATATGCATGATTCTTCCTGGGGGATAAAATCGTTGGTTATCCAAGTTGTCGGATGTGATCGAATTACTGCTTTCTGCTGCATCAACAAACTGATTCTCTTCTTCGATTATTTCTTTTGCTGCGGCTGCCTCTTCTTCCCGAGCCTGAATGTCGGTGATATTGTCCTTCTGCTGGAGCTCCTGCTCCAGTTGGGACCATAATTCACCTTCAGTGATGCCATCCACAGTGGAAGTGGTCACGTACTGATTAGCAGGGAGGAGTTTTTCCTCTTCATCTGTGTCATCGTGGACAGATCCTCCACTTGATGAACTAGGTTCATCATTACTAAGCATATGATCTCTAACTACCTCTTCAGTAAAAAGAGATTCCGCATTTCTCTTGGGTACTACAGAAGTTTCTGCTGAGTTCTCCAGTTTGGAGTTTGGTAGTGGGCCAACATTCCGACGACGTGCACTCATGCAGGACCATGATGACAATGATGAGCGAGTTCTGACTACAGCTTCAGCAACACTTTGTGCACGCTTCATCACAACCTGCGAGTATAAATCCTTCTTTTGAGATGCTGTAATTAATATCGTTGAAACTGCTTGAACACCAGCATTTATCAAGATCCATGGACTTGGATGATTGCAAGGGAAAAAACTTGCCAACATCCAAAAAATATGTATTTGGAAGAAATTGCATCTTTGAAGACTTTCAACATCAAATAGAGAATGAAGGCTGATACAACCTGGGTGCTACTGGTTACTGGCCTCAAAAGAGCTCCTGCACCAGCTACTCTTGCTTTGGCGCTAGATATAGATGGCAACCGGGATCCAAGTGCAGTCGCAGAGCGGTAGACAACATTCAGGACCTTTGTATGCTCAACTTGATCTCGTAAATCATTCAACCATGATGATGCTGTGACCTAAATAAAACTAAAGTGAGTAGAGAAAGAATAACTTCCTTACACATAAGGTCAGAAATTCATTGACACCAATATTCCACAAAACCATATAAAGTAGGGAGAGAACTTAATAGAGCACCTCAGAACGAAGATCATCGACAGAAGAAGTTGAGAATGTGGGCACTAGATCAGAACCATTTATAACAGTGGTGATAAAGTGCTTCCCTGATTCAGCTAATTCCCATGTCATACAGGCAGCTGAAAAATGACAATTAAGAAGGAACTTAGAAATAATGATTATGAAAAGAAGGGCAATGTTTCCTTATTAGAGAAATCCAACCTCATAAAACATATGCAATAAGCAAAATATTCGGTTAGAATCATGAGCAAAGATCACATATACACCGAGACCAAAATAGGCATTCCCACTGGGAAAACAAACTGAATCCTTTGGTCCCAAGTTATGACCAATATCAGACTACGTAGCTGAACACATCTCATGATTGGACGTCACAAATTTGAAATCGCACATCACCACCAAACTCATTACAATAGCACCATCTTATGGCCACTAAGCAACTTATTATTGATCCATTATAAAAAGAGGAATTTCAAGTAACTTGCACAAATTAGTAAAAGATTATTTATTGAGTTTCACAATGCAAAATATACTGAATTAGCACAATACTCAATTCAAAATTAACTTCAGATATTAAGAATTCAGTAGAGCTACATACCTGGGGCAAATGTGACACATGTGCTTGAAGAGAACTCTTTTTGTTCTCTAAGAATATAAGTTAACAGTGCAGCAGTACCACCACCAAGTGAGTGCCCAACAATCTATGACAACATAAACGGGGATGTGTTGCACAATGAAATAATTTGTATGTTTTCAATTGGAAGAAAAAGAAGATCCTGAAAGAATATAGAGTCTAAAGTGACAAAGTTTAAAATAAGAAATAAATAATAAAAGGAAAAAGAAGTACTCCAATATTTTTTTATTATTGAGTGAGTTCTTAGTTCAGCATACAGAGCTGTAGCATTAATAATGTTCTTCCAAGCACAATGAAGAATAATACCTTGACTTTAAAGTCAGCACATTCACCAAGAGCCTTATGCAATGTCGGAGTGCAGAGCTTTGCAATCCAACGAGCTGCAGCCACCATACCACAGTGTGCATATCCTAAAACCAAGTTGCTCACCCCACCGTCATTTAAAACAGAGTGGTGGAAAGGAACGACAGCACCCATTGCAGCTGTTAGAGTATCTTTTATGCTATGGGTTCCCCGGATCAATAGAAGAAAACATTTTGATTGTGTATCCCGTATAATTGTGAAAGCAGGCTTCAGAAGCTGTTATAAGAAAAGAGTTTTTTGTAAGATGCATCGAGTAACACATGGAAATAGATTAATTATGGAAAATAGAGTCGCAATAATAATTCAGAAGTAGAAGTGTAGAACACATGTTAACAACACTCGGCACCCAGCAGCCATGTCTAAGGAACGCAAAACTGACGATTTAAAATTATAAAAAGCAACAATAATGACATCTAGCAATCTTCATGGCCCATTTTGCCATTACCCTACTGTGAGAATTTTTATCAAATCGTACAGTAAGCACACAATGATTAAGAAAGATTTAAACAAAAAAATACTACGAAAAATATGTCCGATACAATAAAGCTCTCCACCTATGAAATTCTGTTTTGGAAAATAAGTTTACATGTATGTAAATAATTGTAGTCCTAAAAAAATTGTATTTTATATTCCCTTAAAAAATATATTTTTTTTAATTTTTTGTAGGATTGTTTATGGTTATTTTAGTTAGAAAGCAAGACGGAACCAAGCCCAAAAAATGTCACAAAATCTCAGCATGTGATTCAATTCATTAATGAACAGAGTATATAAATAACTGAGAAGGAGAGTGAAGAAGGAAGAAGAACGCACCGCAGCTTTGGGCTTCTGAAGGAGAACATGCTCCGGGGAGAATCCGGCGGAATCTAAGAACACCGGAAACGGCTTCTTTGAGAAGAGCATGCACATTATCAGCAACCTCAACAGCTCACGCAGCTCCCCAATTATTTCACGCCCTTTCAATTCCACACAACCACTCCCTCCGTATACACTCGCGACTTCCACATTACCCTGCAAAGTTCAAAAACCCTTATAATTGAAGAGGAATTGAGAATTCCGAATTTGTAATTTGGAAATTGGAGATGAACCTGCTTGCGCATGAAGTAGTTGATGCCGAACGCCAAGTCTCCGATGGGCCACTTCCCGAGAGTCTCCGAGTACGTGAACCTCAAAGTCTCCGAGAGCGTCACGATCGACTCCAAGAGATTCGCCGGCGCCTGAGCTGGCCTCCGAGCAAACCTCCTCCTCACCGTTCTGCTCAGTCTCGTCGAATCCATT
>NC_029772.3:94869930-94886927 GCF_000817695.3 Arachis duranensis | reverse complement strand
AGCACCGCAGCTCCGGCGGCGGTGGCCATTGTCCCGGCGGCCATGGATTCAGCTGGGAATGGCGATTGGAGAAGCCAGTACGTAATGCGAATGGAATATCTCGCCTTCAAGAAATTAGGGATTTAGGATTGGGAATTGGAGAGGATTGAGTGTGAATTGGAAAAATTGAAACGTAGGTGAAAGGGTGAAGAACTGAGACCGTGCCTTTCTGGGAGGGAGATACTTGGTTCATTATGACCATAATGTCCTCGCTTGATTTTAGAGTGTTCTAGAAATCATGGTGGGTAAAACGGTCATTAGGTTTTGTGAAGTGTGGGAGAGTGGGCACGTCAACGTTATGGAATGATATAAAATAAATTGGGTCCCATGCACACGCGGGGTTTTCTAGCTAACAATATGCTCAACATCCAACATGACATTACAAATTGACACAACAATCTCATTTAGTTTGACTCCAACAATAATGAGATCAACAGAGATTCAGATTTATATAAGCTATGGTGCACTGGATCTGGTAGGTTTAATAATTGAGCATTTAACAACTGTATTCCAATCCAATAATTGAGTTTATCCGTGTTGCCCTCTTGCATGGGTATTAAAAATCTCATTCGTATGATTAAGTGGGTTGGTATTTGTGAATATAAGATAGTAATATTTTTAATGATAACAATGTTGCCTTAATCGAGTTATAGTTCAAATAGCATGGTCTATTCACATTTACCTAAGTTGGGAATTGATGGCCGGATGCTACATGTGAAATACCGGTTGTGTTTATATATACAGATTTTTGTTAGGTTATTATTGGTGAAAGTTGTAAAATCCTTCTATAAATGTATAATGAACCGTATTACAAATTTAAGTTTTGTATATTAGTTAAATCCTTAATTATATTACTACAAGAAAGGTTCTAATAGCTACAATATGTACTAAATTATACTATAGTTTCCAAATATATATTGAAAGACCAAAAAGATGAGTCTAATTTTGTTTCACTTTGAACTAAATTCATTATTGGTAATCAGTAATGACAATTCAACTAATAGATGTAAAATGTGACCTATTTGATTGATATGACAAAATATGAATAAAAATTATTTATGTAAACTTTCCTTGCATAAATCCAAAATAAAAACCAATGAATTTTCTTTTTCTCTTTGGACAGGGCCAATCAATCAACCTTCATTCGTTTCCATTTTTATTTTCTTGGCTAGCTTCCAGACTCATAACTGTTGCTATGTTAGAAAGACATGTGGCCCAATAGTCCATAAAAAATAAAATCTTTCGGTTTTTGGTGAACGGGCTGAGATTAGTGCTGAACTCACACTTGAGCCCAACAACTCTCCTATGTTAGAGAGTGCCTTGGTCATATGTATGTAGAAACCAATTGTTTTGAACCCAAAAAATAAAGAGGAAAAAAAAAACGACTATCTGAATGTTGACCAACAAGTAGCCTATAGAATCAGGTGTTCTATTGATTTTCGTCATTAATCTTAATTATACAATTAATTTTAGTTATTCATCTCAATCATAATTAAGATTAATGAAATACTTAATTCTGTGGTACTCTTGAAATGCTTCTAACAAATTATATCCATTTATGAATTTATCAACTTAAACAGTAGCTATACCTTTTTATATCTTCAATTGAAAGTTACCATTGGCGAGTCCCAATTCCCAAATACGTTCAAAATATGAAGGCTCAAAGTGCAAAACTTTTCCTTCCTTTATTACATCTTATTATTAATCCCCTTTCTCTTTTTATTTTCTCTTTTCCAAAGGCGTCGAAAGCATATGTTATAATTGACCCTAATGTTGCAAAATTAATCAATCAACTGGTAATACATAATTACATGTTGGGACATTCATAAATCATAATTAACCAAATAACTATCAGAATGGCATACACTTCGATTTTCCACCCCAAATTCCGCAAAATTTTCCTCTTGAGTTTTGAAATCCAGCAGAGCATGTTGACCTATATATTGGATTATGGAGCAGCATAAAATAATTTATATAATAATAAAATTTGTACAATCTTACCTTACGGGAATTTGTCCCTTTGCACAAAACAAAAGCTTATGTTTGGATACAGTTGCTTCACTTACCAATGCATTAACGGAATAATAGAATTGATTCTATTTCTTGGATTCAAACTAGTGCAATATTCAATGAATTAGTAGTTTGTAACACTCGAAAAGAGTAGAGTTTTTTAGAATAATATAAATTCAATAATTTCCACTTACTCAAAAGATGATATACATTAAGCTAAAACCTATCAATCTCAATTATATGCATACTTGAAATGGTTCCAAGCTGTGTAAGAATTTAAGGCCAAAACCAACTTCAACGGGGACAAACTAACTTTCCTCTCAAAAGCAAGTTTGTTAAATTTTCCTTCACCTAAGACCCAACCAACACGTGATAATGAATTCCAAGAACAATGAGGAAAAACAAATTATACGATCTTTTGAACATAGGGATACAAGGTGGGGACCTATTAGTATTTTTTTAAGCCTATAGCTTCAACAGGGCATTATATTGAGTGGGACAACACAACCCTACTTGAACGCTCTCATCCCTTCTTCACGGGTAATTTCTCATTGAATTTAAAGATATGGTACAAAAATAATATTTCCATCTACCTACTACATTGCCACAACCTCCAAAAACTCTTCTAAACTTTCATATCACATATTTCATCTGCTTCAGTTAGTGTTATTAAACGGGTTTTCCCTACCACAAAATGCAAGGTAGTGTTTCCTTTTCATAAATGCTACTAATCTAGAACCCGGTGGGCGGGGGATGAAGTAAATAAAGAAATATATCCGAAAATAGAATTCTTGAAAAAATAAATAAATAAGATTTTTTTAATATTTTTTAATCCATTGCATATCTAAATTCATCCACAAAACATAATTCAAACCTTCGATACTTGTTTAAACCAACGAGTAAGCTAATCAATTAGTCTATGAAATTTGGGAGTTTAACTTAGGAGGTTCCGGTTTTAGCCATAGAGGCAGAGGGTATGTTACTACCAATTTGTTGCAACAAGAAACAATAAGGGGCAAAATGCACCACCCCAGATCCTAGTAGCTCTCAAGAATTGTCACGTGGAGACAGCAACATTAACCTCGCTGTGTTCGTAGCAAGTGAGGCAGGCACAGTAAAAAATGCAAAATCTCCTCCGTAAAGGTTGCATCTTTTATCTTAATTAACCGCACCACCTTTTTATTTATTACTGTCCTCAAAACGCCAACAAGAAGAAAGACACAACCTTCATATTCATTCACTATTTGTGAGCCCCCCCTCTTCTCCTCTCTCTCTTTTTAACGTTTTGTCCTTCACTTTCGCATTCCAAAAACATATCATATCACCTCTTCAATGGGGATAATGGGACAAGATTCAGATTCCAAGACCCAGTTGGTATTACAGATTTGCTCCATTGCCACCCGTTCTGTGGTGTGTGCTCATAGGCTTCTCTCAAACTCACCCAACCCATCATCTTTCATTGACTGGTATTGCATTCTTGGAGTAAGGTTTCTCACCCTTTTATCCTTCTAGCACTTTTCATGTCTTGGGTTCTTTCGCAATATTCAAATGTTTCTTCCCATATTGGGTTCTCATAGGTGGAAGAAAATGCAGGGATAAATACCATTCGCAAGAGATACCATAAACTGGGTAAGTTCAATTGCTTTTATGGTTATTGTGTAATCTGCATTTTCTTTCTCTCCAAACTCTGAAAAGAATGAGCAATGTTCTTTTGTGTGTCCTCAGCTCTGCAACTTCATCCAGATAAGAATCAACACCCCAAGGCTGAAATTGCCTTCAAGCTTGTCTCTGAGGTTAGTTTGTGCTATTTTCTATTTCTTCCATTGGTTAAATGGAATTCATTCTCATCACCATCCCCTATTTTTGTGTAGGCCTATACATGTTTATCCAATGCTGCAAAGAGAAGAGCATTTGACTTGGAGAGACTCAAGAGCTTATGCTTTGAATGCAAAAGAATCCCCAACACATCCAGCAATGCCGGTGGTTCGGGTTTCAAGGCATGGAATATTATCAACATCTCAAGGTCTTTCAAGCTCTGGAGAAACATAAGGGACATGAGAGAGAGATTCAAGGAGGAGGCAAAGGTGATTGAGAACTGTCTGCGAGCGAATTCCATGTCAAGGAAAGAATCTCCTCCCTATAATCCGGTTGGATACCTACAAAGAAGCAAGTCCCTGCACAGATTTGATAGAGAAACCCCTGTTTTCAATCCCTCAGATTATTTGTACCAAGGCTACCCTCATCTGAGGAGCAATGTTTACAAGAATTCTTCCACATATTGGTACCTGCAGACAGAGAGTATGCTGCATAATGCAAGGGAAGGAGCACAGCATGGCTCCCCTATTTTTGAGGTCAAATCTAGGAGTATGTTCACAAGCAAATTTGCTCAAGTCCCATCGCAATGTTAGCTCCATTTTTTGTTTTCTAACATTCAATCAATGCAATGTGATAGCCACATTCTTCGCTACTTTAAAAGGGTTTATTGCATTTCATTACAAATTTGTCTCGTGTTCTTTTGAGCCCGCTAGAGTCAAACAGCACAATGATTGATTTAAAAAATTAAGGGCAACATAACTTTGAAAAATTGAATGAACGGGGACACACACAAATTTAAAAATAAAAATAAAAAATAGACGGTTCAATAGCCAATACTTAATGGTGCCCTATTGCTGTAACTCAGGATATGAAAAACCACAATCATTACTTCAAACCACCACAGCAAGACACGGATACGCGTATATTAGCCATTGATACGCTGTGTCATGCTTCAATCCCTTCCCCATGCATCGTACATTACAATTATTTGGTTGATAGTTTTCTGGGCCTCTGGTTCTTGAGAACTCCGCTATCAATCAAAGGCTGCAGCTCTTTCTTTACAAGTCTCTGTAACTTTGAATCTGTTGACTCCAAAAATGCAGAGATAACTTTACAGCTGCATCAACAATGTCAAGCAAAAAATTAAAGATAAGAACTCGCAGTCCTTAGTATCCTGATCTGATTTAAGATAACAGAAGAGAAAATGAAGCCTACCTGTGACCTTGTGCCCACAACTCACTTTTCCCTTTTATAGCTTTCTCCCATAAGGTGGAAGCAAACTTGGGGCAATCCAAAACCAGTTTTCTAATGGTCCGACTGGAATGGAAATTTTCAAGGACATGATCCTCTTCTGAATCATCTGATTTAGGCATTGCTGAAAGAGATGCAACTGCTTCGTGAAGGGAAGTTATCTTATCATCCAAGGTTGGATGCAGTACGCCACCAGAACCACCTGTTGCAACCTGCATTTACCATTCAATTTAACAATAAGGTAATGCTTGGTAATAGATTTACAAAACTTGTAAAATTATAATACACAACTTATCTACTACCTCATATAAAACCTCTCTGCCAAAATTTGATCGTATCAGTTCTCCCACATTCTCAATACATATATCAAGAAGACTCTGCATGGTAAGTTACAAGCAAACACAGTTTCAGCAAGACTTAACAATTCACAAAATCACAAGCAATTGAACTAATAAAAAAAAATACATATTAGTATGTAACCAAAACCAGTATAATTATGTGAATATAATATGAAGAAACATTTAAATGATCACTTTTTTAGATTCAAACAATTTTAATCAGGTGGATAAGATTTATGGGCGGAAAGAGGCAATAAAACTTTAAGGAAAGCATGAAAAGAAATCAAATTAGTAGAAGGAAAGCTAAAGCAACCCACCTCAGCAAGTCCACTTTTGATCAATAGTTCTTGCCTTCTGACAAATGGGTCTTTTTTCCCACTCTCAGCTACATAAGAATCATCCTTAGGAGTGTCATCTTTACTAGGTTCATCCACTGCCATTTCTGTGTCTTCCTTGGACTTCTCATCATTAAGTGAGACCTTCAAAGCCTCTGTCTGAGTGCTTGTTTCTGACTGATCCTGACAACAATAAAAAACAAATACCTGAGTTATAGAGCTGCTTTAAAGTACATATAATTAAAAGGTTGATAAAAGAATAAAAAATAAATTAATAATAAAAAATAAAAAACCTTCTGAGACAGAGAAGGAATAGATGAACTCAGGGAAGCAAGTTCATCAGGACTGAAATAGCGTGAACAATTAGGATGTAACAATTGAAGAATTGGACGTCTTCCATTCTGTAAAAATTCACAATAGAAAACAGAAGTTAGGAACAAAATTAAAACCAGAAAGCACATTTGGCAATTTTGTCAGAAACACAGAATAACATTTCTACATTTCCTGCAGCGAAGGGTTGGAAAAGCTAGGCAGGGATAGAACAGAATGCTAACTGCTAACATTCTACATTTAGCTATTTAAATGTTTGATACATCATATGTGAGGTATAATAGAAGAGACCTTATCCAAAATAAGCTCCCTTAGAGTTGGTTGAAGCTCACGAATGATAACCTGCAACAATAACGCTTGAGTGCTTGATATTAAAAGAAGTCCTAATTTTGTACACAATGACTACCCAAGAGAAAAATCAGAGGAAGAACCAAGCTACCTTTGTTACAAGATTTGTGTCATCAACAACTGAAAATATGCAAACAAGCACCTGAATGTTCAATGAAAGGAACATTCATATTAAAATCTAAATGAAAGAACTACATATGATAAGCAACCACTCAGTCAATACACAAGCACATAACCTAGGTCCAAATTCTCCCAATAGTTATTTCTATATTTATTCAGTCCTCAAATCAATTTTCTTTGCAACTTCCTGTGGGATGGAGGGGCCAGCACAAATCATTCTGGAGCCCACTGACATGTCTAAAGCATAACAGAACTTTAAATAGGCTGGGAAACAAAAAAATAGTGAGAAAACAAGTTACTTACCAAACAACCATACTGATGATAAGCTGTTTTGGCTATGTGCCCTTTCAATCCTTTGATAATCTTCTTTCTTTCCTGAAAGTGGAACATAAAGAAGAACGAACCATGTTAGACACAAACATCAAGAACACTCTAGTCAAACTTCAATTGATAACAGAGATATTGCAAAGAAACCTTGGCATTCCCATATTTTGCACACAGAATTCCAATTTTAGCTCCATCCTTTGTACCAATCATTCTAACAAGGAGTGGACTGGATAACTGCCGTATTATATCTGTGACAGATGACTTTTGAAAAACTCAATTTAGATAACAATAAGATCTATTGCTGTAATTAAAATTGTTGGCTGTAACATTATTGGGGGGAAAGGAGAGAAGTACCTGATCAGCAACGCTGAAATATTCCAATAAGACTCGGTGTATGATAGAATGATCAACAATCCCTTTCTCTAGAATTGGCTGAATCACTGACGTCATGTGTCGGATAACTGAACCCTTTTGTAGACCCAACTTGGAAATTACATCTAACAACCTGAAATACAATTAAAAAATAAGAAAACATTACAGACACAGAAGTACATAGAGAGAGCAAGCGAACCATAGTGAACAAGATAAGTAATATCAGGAGGATTGCAAGTGGTTTTTGAATTTCAGGCTCCATAAAACATATGGATCATATTAAAATGAGAAATATTCACTAGCAAATATATAACCAAGTTGAGTTTAAAATTTCAACAAACTCTGCTTTCCGAGTTGTTTTTTAGTTTTATTTTATAAGCATTGTAAGTACTACTATATAATCAGTCAGGAAATAACTAATTGACTTAAAGTTGCATAAGCTGCAAATGTTGCACCCCTTTTTCTAAACCCCCACCCAAAAATATCAGACAGTAAACATATAATATAAGATCTCAAAAAGAGGAAGGTAAAAAAACGTGGAACTGAAGTTCCATCTTTCGTTTCTATCAACCACCATAGATCGGATTATGTTCTTTTGTACTATTGATACCCTCAAAAAGAACAGCTGCAGTAATGGCCAATAATTTTTCAAATGTTTCATCCAATTAGTATCAACATAAGATTTACCTGCTCTCCTTCAGTGAAACTAGATCCTTAAACAATTGAAGTTCCGTGGAGTACAACTCTGACAGCAGCTCTTGCTTTTGTGCAGCATTTGATAACTCATAAGCATGCTCAACAACTGCATGGCATGAAGTGGCACATAAACATATAAGGAGAATTAATTTTGGCTAAATGTCGAAACAGTCATATGATCATATCATATCATTGCATTTGAATTGCACAGCGTATAAAATGCTAACAGGTGACAATCCTTATCATGCTTTAAAATTAATACAAAGCCATGAAAATAATATCATTTTTGGATCTTTTTAATTTTTTCCCATCTGATTTATTCACACCCGATGCAAGCTAGATTCAAACTAAGCTTCGTGTGAATATACTGCTAGAGATACAACACAAGGAAAAAAGGCGAAAACCATTCCACTTGTAAAAACTTTGAATCTGAAACACGTGGTAAACCATGAACAAAACACTGATACATACCAACTGACCCAACCATGTGGCGAAGAAGAGGAGCAACATGGCCACGAAGAGTGGAGATAAAGCCTGCTAGTTGTTTCTTGGAGGCTGAAAATGTGGAAGGATCACGGATAAGAAAAAAGTAACATATCACTAGAAACATATTTCAGGTTGACTATTACCATTGTCCAGCATCTTCTTTACTAAGTGAACAGAATACGCATTGTACGATAGGGATAGAAAATGTGGCCTAAGTTCTTCGAACACTGCATCTCTTTCAGCTTGTGAGCAATGCTTGACACAAGTCTACAATTAAAGAGAGAAATAATTGAAAATATTAAAACTGCCAGCTACTCTGAAAGAATGTGAAACCAATTTTTCCTTTACCCTTAAATAGAGATAGAAATTCAGCAAGTTAGCAACATTATATACCTGAAGAACCCGAGAAGAAATGTGAGACCCTGCAATTTCAGGAATTTTCCCCTTCATCTTTTGCAGAGCTTCTGTCACCAGCCTTGAGTTATACAAAATTCCAAAGTAAAAACATGAGGAATGGAAAGAAAACAAAGATAAGGAATTTCATTACTGAAAATCTTTCCTAAATATACATACTTGGCTCTATCCTCTTTGGCAATCTCATGACGCCTCATCTTTTCCCATAGGTGTGCAAGCTCCTGTTTACGATTATTTATTTAATTAACCATAATATCCCAAAGCTATAAAGATTTTAACTAAAGATATCAACAGAATCCAAAGCTTAAAGTTAAATCCCAAATATGAGTAAATAAATACATGATGAATGAGCATAAGAACTCACTTGCTCAAGAGTGAAATGGCGCTTCCTCTTCTTTTTCCTAGCCTCCGCAAGTTCCTGAAACCAAACAACAAAATGTTCCACCGATTCATACCAATAACAAAACACAGATTCAAATGCATTTGAAAGCAAATTGGTAACGTTTTAAGACCTTAGCATGAAGACGACGTTCTCGACCTGTAAGGGGAGCCTTCTTGGTCTTGTCTTTAGGAACGGCGTCTGGTTTGCGTGTTTTGAGGGCTTTGAAGGGTTTCTTAGAGGCAGAGAGTTTAGGAGCCTTAGAAGGGGATTCATGTGATGCTTCGGCGTTAGAGCCCGAAGCTGGAATCCGCTTCCTCTTCTTGGTGCTTCCATCGTCCTGCTTCTTCGGCGCCATTGAAGCTCAAGCTCTGAACCCTGAAGTTGAGTTTAGTTGGAAGAAGAGAGGGGCTCTGTTACGCAGAGCATGAAGCTGAGGTTTTCGATTCCTACCACTAGGGTTTATCTAAGTACCAACAATTACTCGTAACAAATAAAAAATCACAACAAAAATATTAAAATTAAATACTGATAAAAGGTATTTCTATTTTATTCGTTCTGCAAATGCAATGAATCAAATGAAAATGATTATGTAATTTGATCCCTTTTTCTAAATAAAATATAAACTGAGAATTTTTTTTTTCCCTTGATACATTTCAGACTTGTATAAAAAAAATTTAAAATTCTGGATCTTGTTTTATCTATAAATTTTAACAAAAATTAATCTAACTTAGAATTTATTTATTTTTGTTTTTTTCAAAATTTTGTGAATAAAAGAAAAAAAAGTAAAAACAAAAAATATAATTTTGTTTTTTTTTTCTATTTTTGGGTTTTATTTTTATTCCTTCCAAAACGAAATCTCTATTTTTTGGGAGTCCAATTACATAAAAGGCCCAAAACAGACTGGGCCCAAAATAACCTTAGCCCAACAATACATGACGAAACTGTACTTGGACTTCTTTTCCATATAATTGAAAATGTACAAGATTATCTGTGGTCCACATTGCCTAATCTGCTTGGGCATGCATGTCTCTGACAAAAAAATTAAAAATAAAAAATAAAAATAGAATTGATTCATGCCAATATGCCATGGTGGTACGATTCTAACAAAGTTGGGTTGCACTTTCCACTAGCATCGACTAGTCCAACAACATTTGGTGCACGCATGATAAGTACCGGGAATCGAAAATTTAAATTTGGATGTGAAGTCCACGTTGCTGTGTCTCAATTCTGAGGAGTAATTAGCGGCTGTGAAAACTGAAAAGAAAGTTCATTGTAGGATGAATCAAACAAAAAACATTCCATTACAATTATTTGTTGTTGTTACTTTTAGGCATGGTAGATTTTGGCGTGATCCGCGGCATATATATCTTGTATTATTTTTGTGGCCATGCATAGTAGGGGCTATAAATTTCGAATTGATATTGAAATGTTGTGGCCTTGTGGGGTTAGAATTAGAAACCACCATATATCTATTTATAAAAATATTATTTACACACTAAAATCAGTCATTATATATTTATGTATAAATATACGTATAGTACTATAGTTTAACTCATTTTTAATGTGTATTCTACCTTAATGATTAAATTTAGTAGCTGATTTTAGTGTATATCTAACGTGGTTGTTTATTTAATATATGTATTATATCGCATGCATGCAGAGTGCAGAATCGTGTGAATTTAGCAGCAAGTGTTTTTTAGTTATTTTTGGTACGTACATTGAACCACAAAATCTTTACTTTGTGTTTGTGTTTGTGGTCCTGTGACGGTGTGACCACTAAGGTGTACATTTAATTTAATGCTTAATGTTTTGCTTGCTTAGGAGCGCTAGTCAAATAAGTATATATATAACTGGCGAGGCTCAAACTCAAGATAACTTAGTCCTCCCCATCCACCATTATTGGTGAAGCAGATATTGGTCCACCTCACTATCTAATATCTATCCATTGACCGTAACATGTGTCATGTTTTATCATCAACTGAGCATAGTAATTAGTTCTATTACCCACCTTGTGCACCAAAAAGAATTTCTTAAATATTTCAAGAATAAATAAGAGTTCTTATTCTGTTGCATTCACAGTTTGATACCCAAAAAAAAGTAATTTTTTAAAATTTGAAAATTTAAGTTTGAAGATATTATTATTCTCTTTGCCTAAGAACAACAAGAGTTTCCCTTTTGAGTTTTCACAGTTTGCTCCCTATGTCGTTTCTAGAAACACACGAAGTAGGAACATGTGGGTTGCTGGCAATGTGAAAGCACGTAATATATAGAGTTAGCATGTGGTTTGAACAGGATGGGAGTACCACCCCACCTTTTTGGCTTCTTGTATGCTCGTCTTTATTATGGTATTGGGCTATTGCCTCAATATGGTTTAACAATCATAGCATGCCATGTGGATAATAAAAAGCTAACATTATATTTAGGGATGGCAGAAAAAACTCGAATTTGCAGGGACCCGCAAAAAAATTCGCAACGGGGAGCAAAATGAGAATTCGTGAAATTTTTACAGGGATCCGTCCCATGAATAAACGAGAATGTTAGCGGAGATCGAGTTATCCATCCTATGGAACTCGTTAAATTCTAACCTAGTGTGAAATTATTAAAATATTTTTTATATATATACACACTAATTATTTAAATTTGTATTATTATAGGAATGGAATACTACATTGAACTATGATATCGTCGATTAAAATTTGTTATATTATTATGTTAAAAAAAATTATTTTATTTTATTTTAATTTGTATGTGGAAGATTTTAAATTTATGTTATTATATTAAATGTGTTTGAATTATCTTTAATTTGATACATTTTAGTTAAATTATATGAAATTTTATTGTAGTTTTTTTTTTCATTTTTAAAATCTAATATCCACGGATAACCGCGGATATTTGTCTATCCCACAAGAAAAATAAATGGGCCCTTGACAGAAATAGAGCGAGGACGAAAGACAATTTTTTAAACGGGGACGGGGAATAGGGAGAGAGTTCCTGGCCGCCCCATGGATACCCATTGTCATCCCTAATTATATTCAACTTAATTCCGCTAGGTAGACAATGAGGGTGCGAACAATATAAATAACGGGCTGCACCCCAAGGCCTGATAACCATGCAAAAAACATCCCAACCTGATTACTCATTTTTATTCCCAATTTCACTTTTATCTTTCACCTTCACCTACCCTAAACCCTATTTTTACCGCAGTCATTCTACTGTCGTCTTCCCTGTCACGTCACTCACCATCGTTAGCAACAAAGCTTCTCAGCGCCACCCTCACCTGCTGCAACGAATCCCCCTTCTTTTCTGTTCCGCCGCTGTCCCAACCCTCTGCTCCTGTGTTCCCTGCAACCGACGCTGTCGCTACACTTTCTTCTTTCCTGCGTCGCGCCGTCCCTACTCTCGATGCTACTGAACCTTCTTCTCCTATACGTCGCGTCACCCTTGTTCTCCTTACAAGTGACGCTGCCACTACGCGCCTTCTTCTCCCCTTTGTCGCGCCGCAAACGTTCTCTCCGTAAGCAACATTGTCGTACGTCTTCTTCTCCTCTGCATCGTGTCGCACGTTCTGAACGAAGAAGGTGGTCCTCTTCTCTCCTGCGTTCGATCCTCGTCTGCCTATAGTGATAATGAATGTTTCTTGTTATCGGATGTTTTTTTAATAATGGATTGAATGTTTCTTTTATTTTAGATGGATATTTTTTTATTTTAAGTGAATGTTTCTTTTTTTAAATAAATATTTCTTGGATTTGATGTGGGTGTTTATTTTTAGATGGATTTTTCAGGAGAGCAATGCAAGGGCGGGGTGCAGCGTGATGGAAGACGGCAACGCAAGAGAGGAAGACGACGACGGCGCAACGGATGGCTACGCTGTTTTTTATTATGATTATTAAAAATCTAATTTTTAAAATTAATTTAACATTTTTTTAACCGGTTGTTTACATTGTTTAGTATAAGCGTTATCTCCTTATACTTTCTCTATTCAATCCCATCATCGTCATCATGTTTCTATATTTCTAATTAATCTAGTTTTCATTTCAAATCCCAATTGACTCCTCTTATATATATGGTTGTTAAATTTTCGAGTTAACTTGTAAAATCATTTGAATTTATAATTTCAGAAGTTTACTGTCAAATTTGCAATTTTAGTTTTTATCGCATCTCCTTTGAGCCAAAACAATTTTGTTTGGGTTTGAAAAAATTACTCTTTGTTTGTCATGTAACTCTACTGCTCCAAATCTCCATCTCTTTCGTGCTTTTCGACCTTGTTTTGTCCTTTTCGTCTCTACTCTTCTTCATCGTTTATTCTTTTTGGTTCTATTTATTCATCATTCTGGTCATTGCTGTATCTATTTCTAAGTTATGTCCCAATTCAAGTTTCTAAGTTCTAACTCCTGCTCTTGCTTTTGTTTCTACTTCGTACTTGTGGTTCTGCCTTTGATTTGAGCCTTCACTTATGTTTTGTGCTTGTGTTCTGTTTGATATTTATTTTATGACAACTATATTATATGTATATTAAAATTAATTATTAATATAAAATACACATTAAATATAAATTAAATTATATATTTATTTATATATAAATAATTAAATATAAGATAATTGATTAGTGTGCACATAATATTTTTTATTCATAATTTTAAAGAATTTAAATATGTTTTTATAACTTATAATTCTATTTTAGTTTATTGTATATTTTGTAATAAAATTGTTAATTTTAAATATTTAAATTCGAGCAAATATATATTTTATTTATGATATATTTTACACAACAGATAAATTCATAACAGGAATCTACAAATAAAATTTAGGTGAAGTCTATAAATTTACTTAGAGTCAAGAGTGTATAACATAGAAAGTGACATGATATGATGAGTCCATATTAGATGGTTCCATCCCTACCCTATATGATTTGAGGATCTTATGCCTTGTTTGGACTTGTTAAATTGTCCCCCTCACCCTGGGGGGCCTCTTCTCTGCCATAATGGGAGCTCCTCATATATTACCCATCACCTTCGCCTTTTTCTGTTATTCTTTCTTTTCAATATGCTTGTGTAACTCTTTCTTTTAAGTTTTAATTTTAACCTAAATCACACAAACACTCATATTAGGGATGTTTACGATTTGAATTCTACTTTTTTTAAATTAATTAATACCCAAATTAATCATAATTGGATATTATCAAATTGATCTAATTATACTCAATTACTTGTTAAACGGTTCGGTTCGATTCAATTCGATTTGGATGGATAATTGAGTTATTTGAGTTTGACTACTATATTATTTTTACTCATCAAGATGGACTTGAATCGCTTCACAATTTATGAGGGAGGAGGGACCTTTATTAGTACTAATAATTATTCTTTTACTTTCAGTAATTGAATCTTTTTTGTTTCTGTCAAAATCTTTGCTAAGGAGAACAAATATTAAATTAAAACCACCACTTAATAAACTTAAAACTTATATTCGTAAAAGAAATTTGCTCAACAAAAATAAAGTATCCGATCTCTTATATACAATATTTATATATTTATTTAACGTATTCAAATTTAAAAAGTTCTCTTATTAGTTCTTTTTTTAACCAAAGATAAGAAGATTTAAATTTACGATCTTTTAGATAAATATTGAGAGATTATGTTATTTGAACTATAATTCATTGGTAAAAAGCTCTCTTATTAATACAATCTACTATCCAATAGTTAAACTTTTCGGCCTAATTGTTAATATATAACATACTTATTGTATTCTTTAAAAGCAGAGATCATATACATACATTTCTAATTTATTTTTCATGTTGGGATGTGTTCACGAGTTTGCTTTTAGAAAATTTTGGAGAAAAAAAAAAGCTCTGAAAATTTTATTATTCGAAACACGAAGATTTTCACAAAAAAAATAGTAATCCTTCTTCATATCCTTTAAAGACTCCCCATTTTAACAAGTTTCTCCGAAATTAATTTTATTTTAATTATTATATTTACTATTTTATCTACTCTAGTTACTTGTGTTAAAAAATATTAAATCTAATATGTTATTATAGCAAACGATAAAATTGTAAAAATTTATAACAAATTCTCCAACTTTTTTTTTGTGTGTTTATTTCAATATAATAACTAATTTATACATACTAGTATGATATAAAACGTAGATGAATAAAAATTACTACGTGAATTATATTTATATCCTCACCAACATTTATTTTTTATATATTCTTAAAATATATTATATCACTAAAAATACAAAAAATACTTTTAAAAATAATTATAAAAAGATAACTATATCTTTATAGCTATTTTTATTAAATTTTATTGTTATCACAAAAAATACTTTATAATAAATTAAAAAAAATATGAAAACCAATTCACCAAAAAGAAAATCCCTATTTTAAACTTGTATATATACAAGAGGAATATTAAACCCTACCCTTCCCTTTCCCTTTGATTTAGCCTTTTCTTTAATTTTCCCCTTGCAAACACACCCTTAATAGAACCATCGTTTTCACCTAATCATCTTGTTGTATATTTAAGAATCTTTTGATAAGTTTAAACTACATTCTAATCATTAATTATTTGATGATTGTATGTGAATAAACAATTTGTCACATCAGTCTGCCAGCAAGGGCAAATCATCATGTTAGTTAGTTCCAAATATATATAACTACGTACTCTTTTATTTGTATTCAACAAGCATATTATGAAGACTTCAATTTGGCGCGTTGCTTATAATTATTGCTCCATTGGCAGCTGCTTAATTATTGTGTTGTGCTATTCAAACAATCATACCACTATCCTAGCACGTGGGCAGATGTTAATGCAACTAATAATATATCAATTATATTATTTCGGGTAAACAAATTAAGTCATTAAATTAATTATTTATATATTTTTATAATATATAATAGAATAAAGTACTGAATTGGTCTTCTATATTTGGTCATAATTCTGGTTTAATTCTTAAAGTTTAAAGTGTCCTATTTGAATCTAAAAAAGTTTTATTTAGCATTAACTTAGTCCCACAGTAAAATCAAAGTTAAATAATTAACAAAATATCCCACATAACAATAATACAAGAACAAAATCGATAATCTGGAGAACAAATACAAGCTCTAGAGGCACAAAATTAACCGTAGATGCATCAATACATTTATTTATTATTTTTCTTATAATATAAATAAAATATTTTCTATAGAACTAAAGAAAATGATAAATAAATGTATTGATGCATCAACGGTTTATTTTGTGCCTCTCGAGTGTGTACTTATTTTTCAGATTATCGATTTTGTTCTTGTACTGTTGTTATGTAAGACATTTCGTTAATTATTTAACTTTGACTTTACTATGAGACTAAATTAATACTAAATAAAACTTTTTTAAATTTAAATAAGACACTTTAAATCTTAAGAATCAAAACACAAATACACAATTACACTCAAACATTGAAGAGCAATTTAGTATTTTATCCTATATAATAATACTCCACGTATGTCAATCCATGCCAATCGACCCTCTAAAAAGTCTCTAATAGCTAGCTGTGTGTAGAAATGATATATCATCACTTGGAAATTCTCTCTTCGTGTATATATACTTTTTTCTGTTTTGAATAAATTTGTTCGGATAAAACTAAAGAATAATGGGAAGTTGATTAGTAAAATAAAATTCATATAAAATAATAATACAAATTAAATGACTAGCTATTTTTTTTTGTTTATATTTACTTTATAATTTATATTAATTTAAATCA
>NC_029772.3:94851968-94869872 GCF_000817695.3 Arachis duranensis | reverse complement strand
TATATATTTACAAAAAAATACATAATAATTAATTTAATAATTATATTTTAATTAATACTAATTAACACTTATTTTTTTTATTAAAAATATTGTCGTCTTATAATATCCTCTTAAAATAATTTCTAAGTTTTCGTTTCCATATGCCTCTCTTAGTGACAAACATGTATGGTAGAGAATGTGCATGATAAGGCTATAAGCTAGTTTACTGCTTTTTTTATATAAATAAATATCACAAATAAATTATTTCATAAAATACGCATGAAAAAAATTGGTTTTAAAAATGCGCATAACTACTTTAAAAGGGGTACATGCGAATTGAATTTATACTCCAATTCAAGTGTGGTAACCATAAAATAAGACTGACAAGAATAAATTAAAAAATTATATCACTAATTTATTATTGATATCCACGAAATGGGACACATCACCATTGACGCACACGAATTGAGCGACTTTAAAAAAAGCGGCAGCGAAGTGCACTCAGTTTACTGGTGGCGGCCACGGAATGAGCATTTTGTTTCTAGAAGCCACGAAGTGGGTGGTTAAGGCTGTCAATTTTCAAAAATCATTAGTACCTGTACGAGACATGCGTTGGTTGCGCTGGATGGCAAAGAACACTTGAAAAGGGACTCAGAACACATATAAGAGTGAAAAGGAGGGGACCGTATGCATTCGGTTGAAAGGGAAATGGAATTTAAAAAAAAAAAGTGGTGGTGGTAAAGAAAATTTGTGCTGTGGTTTTAATATTTTGTGTTGTGTTTAGAAAAAAAATTAACATGAGTAGGGTGGGATTAATGTGGAAGAGAACCTTAATCGGTTGGACGAGTTTTATATTGCGGCACATTTTCTTTTTTTCAACCCTTTTAGTATTTATGAGAATCAAATTCTTCAACTCTTGCAACATGTCGGTGGCGGAATCATTATCCAAAGTGAATCGTCACAAACAAACATAATACCTTCTCCAATATGAAAATTTTTTCCATTAGGGCATATATATTTTCAGAAGCCATACACACAGCAAAACAAAACCAAAATTCACAATATTTTAGACAAAAAGAAAGTAAAGAGGTTGAGAGATATTTCGGAGTTGGAAGAGAGTGCAGGAGAATGGCTCCTACCATGAATGGTGCACAAGTATTTATATAGACAAATTAGAAACGAACTTTGCAGGTGGTACACCTGAAGTGCACCATTTCACATGTAATACCATTGACTTGGACTTCAATTTGTGGATGTCCCACCGGAGTTGGCCATTTCACTGGCGCCAGCCACAAAATGGCCTCCCCTCTCATTTCTTGGACGCCGAACCAGAAATGCCTTCTACTCCTGTCAGTCTCATTTCATGGGCGCCACACCTGAATTGGAGTGTAAATTCAATTCGTATGCGCCCCTAAAGTGGTTCTGCACATTTTCAAAATCATTTCTCTTCGTGCATATTTTGGGAAATAACCTATTTATGATATTTATTTATATAAAAAAGTCCTAATTTACCCTCACTCTTCATGCAGGGTGTATTCTTGATCTTGTTCACTCATATTAGAAAAAGTAGTATAAGTATTGCATCCTTATCTTTTTTAAATTATTGAAATCAGCAAGAAATTTCATAATCGAATGCATTTTAATTTGTTAAATACATAAAATATATGAAAAATAAATATATTATTTTATTTAAAAAATTATCTTTATTTTATGGTATATGATTTGGCGATGGAGAATGCTATCATAAAGATGCGTAGAACGTTTTTTTGTAAATACACTTATATGTCATATTATTGTTGGACGTATTAATGAACCGGTTATTTTTAATTTCTTAACAAATTAGAATAAAATCGATTTTTTTATAACAATAACAATAAACTCAATTATTATCAGATCCGATCGAACCGACTAATTTACATAACCTATTGAATCATGTTTTTTTAAGACAAAAATAGGGATATATTTATCTTTTTATCAAAAAATTTAAATATGATTCGGTTTAAATTGTGTAAATCGAATGGATCAAATCAGGTCTAATAATTATAATGCAGATAATTGGATTTATTATTGTTGCTATAATAAACCGATTTTGTTCTGATTTATTAAAAAATAAATTATTAACCAATTTAATAAATATGTCCAATAATATCATAACACATATAAACGTCTTTGAAATAAGACATTTTTAGTATCTTTATCGAAGTGATCTCCTTGAGAGATACTGTATGTATAAGTATTTTCAATAAATAAGTCTAACTAAATTAGTATAAATTCGACAAATAAAAAATGCATGCATTTATCTTGTAGTTCTTTGTTTTCGTCTTTTTTTAAAACAGAAATTTTGATACAAAGCTCATAATTTACACGTAACACATAAAATTTTGCACATAATATATAAATTTATATGAATATAGTAAAAAAATTTCGTACATAACACAAACATTATTGATACAACACAGAAAATTCTGTGTTGTGTATTAATTTTTTGTATTGTACAATAAAATTTTTTTGTTATGTGTCAAAATTTATGTGCTCAGTATCTTACTGGACATTTTTGTCGATAATTTGTCTTATAAGCTCGATAAAAAGTAGCAGTGGACAAAACTTCCCTAAGACAAAGCCAGGTCAAGAATTTATGTTTTTTTGGAATAAGCTAACGCCAAAGGCAAAGCCAATTTTTCTGGTCCTCGTAACCAAACTTTTGTTTACTGAGCCACAAGTAACCACTACGAGAGTCATAAACCTTTGACGTTACACTAGACCAAAATCATCTTATCACTGAACCTTGCACATCCGGATTATAGAAAAGAATGTTACCTTGCAAAAACTGGTTTATAGGAGAATATATATTCTGAAGGTACTACTATCCAGATAACCAAAGATCCAATATCCGAAGATCCAAATCAGAAATGTATAATCCATCTCATGACAAAGCTACCCCTCTTTTCTCCAATTAGAAAACCAAAAGTTTTGGTTCAGATATTTGATGCACCAAACAAAGAAATCCTTCAAGAAATTCCAAGTTTTGCATATGCTCTTCCAAACATAAGAGTCCCGTGTCTCGAGACTGACTGAAATAGTCTCCGGGAGAAGAACAATTTTTTTCTACAAACACTTGAACTCATAACTTGTTTGGATGATGAAAAATTGCCAAACTACCTTCCCAAGAAGAGCAACATCAGCACAAAATGGATCTTGAATCCCCAAAACTCCAAACTTCTCAAGGGTGACCAATACCTTCCAAGTTCCAACTAACCTGATACATGCCTCTACCATCAGCTTGACCTTTTCAAAGAAAGCTCCGCATCATAGATTCTATCTTATTTTATATCCCTTTAGGAAAAAAAGATACTTGCATGTGGTAAGAAGGAATCATGGCCATTACTGAATTGATTAAACATAGTCTTCCCGCCTTATTAAGCAATCTCCTTTTTCAGCTAGCCAACCTTTTCCGAATCTTGTCCAGAATATCATTGAACGCTGCTCACGTCACCCGAGAGTGACTAAGGGTAACTCCTAAATACTTACCTAAATTCTGGACAAATCTGAGGGATGACACCCCAGTAAAAATCTCTTTTCTTGTCGCTGAGACATTCTTGGAGTACAATGCTTTAGATTTCTCCATATTAACCTTCATCCCAGAGGCTCTGTAGAATTTATCTAAAGCAACCATCACATTTTGAACTTGGTGGTTTTCATCTTTACAAAAAAGAAGCAAATCATCAGCGAACATTAAATGAAAAATTCTTGGACCCCCTCTAGAAACAACAACCGGCTTCCACAAACCCATATCAACTTGATGATTAATAAAGTAAGACAACTTCTCCATACACAATACAAACAGATATGGTGACATCGAATTTTCTTGCCTGAATTTCTGGCTAGGGGTGAAACTATTTAATCTATCCCCATTTCACAGGTTAAACAACAAAGAGGCAATGACACAATGCATAATCAGATTGATTGTAAGGATAGGAAAGTCAAAACTCACAATGGTATATTTTAGAAACCTCCAATCAATTCTGTCATAGACTTTTTCCAAATCAATCTTAAATACTAGGGTACTTTTCTTGGACTTCGTCTTCTTCATGAAGTGGAGAATCTCTTACAAATAATAATGTTGTTAGGGGTTTCCCTTCTTGGAATAAAACCTCCTTAAAAGGGCCCAACAATGTCTATGAGATGAGGTCGAAGTCTATCAACCAGGACATTTGTTATAACTTTGTAAACCACATTACAAAGATTGATAGGCCTGAAATCCTTCATGAAAATCAGGGCTTCTACCTTCAGAATAAGAATAAGGAGAGTTTCCATCATTCTTGAATCAATATCCATACCAGAGAATGCTTGACTAACTATAGTCCAAACATCAAAACCAATAATCTCCCAATATTCCTTGAAGAAGAAAACTTGAAACTCATCAGGATCCGATGCCTTAAAAAATGCATATTAAAAATAGCCGACTTAACTTCCTCCAGTGTAACTAGCGCTGTAAAGTTACAAAAAGCGTCATCATTCAGGAAGGAAGGGTCACTTCATTAAGACATCCCAAATTCACATTCTCCGATTGACCGAATAAGCTTTTTAAAAAGGACTCAGCTTTCCTGCAAAGGATATTCAGATTCGTTTTCCATACCCCATCCTAGAGAAAGAAACCATGAATTTTGTTATACTTCCTTCGTACCAGAGTCTAAACATGAAAGAAATTGATATTTCTATCCCAGAATTTTACCTATTACTTCTCTTTGGATTTCTGAAACCATAGAAGTTTCTCTTGTACAAGAGTGTTATTGTAATTCTCAATCAACTATCGCTCTTTTTGTCGCAAAGAAGAATCTTCCATCACTTCCAACCGCTTCTGTAGAAATTAATTTGGCGCTTCAACACACTTTTCCTAACGAAAATATTGCCGAACACTTTAGAATTAAACTCTAGAGAGTGCTTCTGCACTTCTGAAAGCTTGCCATGTACCTCTTTATAGCCAGACCGCCACGATTGGTTCACAATATCTTTGTACTCCAGATAGGTAGCCCAAGCTACAATAAACCGAAAAGGTCTATTTCTTTTTGGCTGGGGCCGACCTTTTCAGCGAACTAGGATATGACAATGATCAGACTGAAGTCTACTTAGTATTTTCATATAAGCCTCCGAAAATAGAGATAACTATCCACTATTGATACAAATTCGGTCAAGCTTTTTTACTACATGAACATAATTTTTCACCCTTCTGTATCAAGAAAATCGTCTTCTGATAGTCTTTAAATCAAACAGGTTGCTAACCCCTAATGAGACAGCAAACCGATCTGCGCGTCAACTTGAAAAAAGACAACCCTTACATTCATGAGAGAAGAGAACTTCATTAAAATAACCAAGAATGATCCATGGCCCACGAAAAGACGAGGACTGGGTCACAAGATAATCCCACAGAAGAATTCTGGTATTAAAATGAGGACTATTATAAATACCATTATACCTTCAAATACAATATTTAACTGAACCTCCAATGTAACACACTGATCAAAAGCATCTATCCACTTGCAGCAAGTATCCGACATTGTAGAAAGGAACCATATACTCCCTTTATGCCCTGTTGCCTCCACTGTACCAATAGAATGATAATCAAACCTTTTTCATAATAGTTTTAAGTGTTGAAAAGGACAATAAATTTCAACTACAATAAAAAAGACAGAGTTAAATTTTCTAACAAGCTCTTTGTAATTTACCTGAACTAACTTATTAGATGCAATTCTAATGTTCCAAACTATTATATTTAAACTATCCATAATATAAAGATAGAATACTAGAACAACAATGAATATAAAATTGGTTCATCAACCTTAAGATGAGGCTTGAATTACGGGACAACATCCCTCGCACGTTATTACCGTCGATCTCTCATGGGAGGCCCCCTCATCGTTGCCTTCCCATGTTGCATCATTCGACGGCAAGACTTCCATCCCCGGTGGTACTGCCGTTGAAGCAACCTTCGCGGAAGCATTCCCTACCTTACTTCCATTCTTCTCTGTCAGCTAGCTTTGCAAGGACGGTGGTCTTGGCCATTTCCGGAGGGAGGAGCAGCAGGGTTGAGCTGGGGTCTGGTGAGAAGGCGGCATCGCAGACGCATCTCCATTCTTCACACGCAACCCACACTACTAGAACATGGTTTGAGATCCAACCCTGGATTGTGAAAAAGCGGACCCATCAACATGAGGAGCATACCATGTGGGCCTTGCTTTTCTATCTAAACCTTTATTTGAGTGTTCCATTTCTTGGGTCTTAAAATTTGCTTTTGGCCTATCTTATATTTCTCCTTCTTTAATACTTGTTTTCAGTCCACTTCTTCATTCCTGTATGCGTCTAGAAGATCAAAGCCACCTTTGATCCATCAGGGCGTCCGAAACTTATGTGAAAGAATTGTGTAACTGTAGTTCTTGTCCAAAACTTTGATCGCTAAGGCATATTTATAAGGTCTTGCCAAGCAGAATTTTTCCTTTTTTATGAAGCTAACACACGGAGATTGGGAATCACCTGCTTACCTACCACCGTCGTTATACCATCTTCAAAAAGAGATTTTACAAGTGTAAAGGTCTTAGATTTCTTTGCATTAATAACTTTATTTTTAAGAGATATCTTTAAAGTCTTTAAAAAATTCTCCTAAAAGAATTTTCTTTGACACTGGATGCACATCTAACCTCACTTTTTCCTTTATCTCTTTTGCAAGTATGGCCGTCATTCCTTTCGTATTTTGCCTTTAAATTTTATATTTGTTAGCAATATAACTACATTTAAAAAAAATTATATTGTTAGTTTTTTAAAAAATAATCACTAACCTATAATTGTATAAAATATAAAAGATTTAAATAAAACAATATATATACACAATGTATAATAACTCATTTAAATTAACCTTTCGTACATACGTAATACTTTTATAAACCCAAGGCAATTGGCAAGTGTTTCAACTTTGAAGCATAAGGAGCTAGGCATTACATACTTTCCTCATTTTTTATTTCGGTAGTAATTATATTGTCAAGTGAAAAATAAAATAAAAAATAAATTATAGAATGATGAGTATGATTGGATAGTAAATAGTCTAGAGTTTATATTTAATCTTAATTTTATTTATGAGTTAAATTTTATAAATATTTTATTTTATTTTATTTGTGCATTTATAACATGTTAATTTTAATCTTATTTATTCTCAATTCGCAGGTATATAATCCTACCCGCAAGTTATAAAAAAATATAATGCTCAATAATTTAATGAGATCTTGAGATTGTAATTTAGTATTTACTAGTATTTTTATATATAATACTTTACGGAAATATAAAAATCTTTTAAAATTACATCAGTCATGATATTATAGATTATGACATAAAAAATTTATAGCATTAAACTATATTTACAAAATGGTTGTAAGAGACAAAAATCTCTGTCAACTAAAAAAATTAGGGTCTCTATAAATAAAAATAAAATTAAATAATAAAATTTTTAATTATTATTTTCATATAAAAGAGTTTATTTTTTGTTAATAATTAATTTTAAAATTCGTTATCTAAAATTTGAATGAATTTGACGTGTATACTTTTATATTTTATTAGGTGTTAAATTTGTTGTACAAATAGAAATAATTAATTTTTATACTTGCTATTTAAAAATAATATTTTTTTCTATATATAAAAAGTATAATTAGATATTAGCATAAAAAATTTATATCAATAATTATAAAACTAACTCAAAAATTTTTTTAAACAATTGAATTCTGATTCTAACTTTTAATCACAACATTAGTATTTTCTCTAAATTATATATAATAAATATTTGAAGGAAAAGAAGTGAAAATATATATTAGAAAGATAAGCAGTAGAGATTTAAAATTAATAAAAAATATGCATATAATAATATTTTTTATTTAAATTATATTATGTTGTTAATTTTATTTTTTGTAGATTAGAAAGATAGAGAAAAATAGAGAATAAGAGAAAAGAGAGAGAAAGATAAAGAAAAAATATAAGAAAGGGAGTTTGCTAATTTTGGAAGTTAAGAAAAAATTTTGTTAATTATAATAAAAAAAATCTAATGACACATTTTGATTTATCAAATTACTAAAGTAAAATATGAATTATAAATTATATATAGAGTGGAAAGAATAGAGAGAAATAGAAAAAATGAGGGAGGTAGATAAAAGAAAATAAGATGGATGTTTACTAATTTTGGAGAAATAGAAAAAATGAGGGAGATAGATAAAAGAAAATAAGATGGATGTTTACTAATTTTGGAGAAAAATATTTTCTCTAAATTTTAATAAGAGAGTATCATGTGACGTATTTTGTTATTAAATTAGTTAGTAATATATAAATATAATATATAATATAACTATATTTCAATTTTAATATTTTAATTTTAATATTTTAATTTTAATTTAATTTAATTTAAATATAATTAGAGAATGTCATGTTATATATTTTGATTATCAAATTTGTAATTAGTCATTAATAATGATATATAAGAGAGATAGAAAGAATGAAGGAATAAGAGAGATAGAGAAAGGAAGAGAGAAGAGGTGAGAGCTCTTTGTTTTTATATAAAAAAAAGTGTTAAATTTTTAATCGAAAATATTAGCTTAATGATTAAAGTTTTTTTATATAAATGAAATTTTTGGTTCGACACTTATTGAGAGAGAGGGGAGAGAGGGAGAGGGAGAGTAAATATTCTTATTTTTTGTCAATATTTAGCTAGCATTAATTTGCACCTATATTTATAAATGTTTTGCACACAACAAGAATATAATTTATACCTATATTTATCAGAGTTATGTATACATGAATCAATACAATTTGCATCCAAATTTTTCAAANNCAGATGACAATTCTATCCAATTGGGTTAGATTGGATTATATATCTTTGAATAGGGTTGTTGCTATCACCTTTGCTGATGAGGACTGATGTGTATATTGATTAAGATTTTAATTCGACACTCATCTCTAACACATTTTCTTATATAATATATCATATATAAGGTACAAATTGGTGGAGTAGTGTTGGGTCTCAACCCACACTTTATCCGACCTTACAAATTAATTCGTTTTGCGCTCAATTCTATCCGTAGCAAATTGGATTGACAACCATATTTAATTGGATTGAGTCAAATTAAATATTTAAAGATATAATTATTAATGTTTTATGAGTGACAAGAATTTATGTGTATACCAATAAAAATATTGGTAATTTAATATATCAAAAAAGGTAAATTAATAACTTCTCTAAATTTTAAATTTAATTCTTACAAAAATTACTAATTAAGATAGAGCATATTTGAGAGAATATTTAAGAAGTATTTGTTTCATTTCTTAATAATAAGAAGGGACAATACTTTCAAAAACCAAAAGGTAAAAGGAAAGAGTAGTAATTACACATATCTTACAGAACAATAAGATATGACATATATCCTATATATACTGTTAATGAGGTGATTGACGGCACGCCAGGCTAGCATCTTGGCCCATGATTGGTGTGGGTCCACTCTCCACCCCACCCCACATGCGCTTCTTCCCTTATATTATTATAATAAATAATAAATTTTTAACTTAAACTCTTAATTTGTGTTTTTTTATTAATTTTTTATTTGTATCTTTAAAAAATTAATTTATTGTTGATTGAAGTTTTACTTAAAAATTTATTATTTATTAATAAATTATTACATCTTAATTCTTAAGTGGTCTCTTAAATTAATTGTATATACTAAAATAATTTTTAAAATTTTAATCATATTCATTAGATCCTATAAAATAAATTATATAAATCTTTAACGGCATAACAAGTCGCTTAACAGAAAAAAAAATTAAAGAATTAACATAGTATACTTTTATTTGTCTAAAAGAAGAAATTTTTACAATTAATATATCCCAAATTATTTTAATGCATGCAGTCAATATAAACCACCACTTTGACATTTAACTCAAATGTTATTGAAATATAAAAATTTTGTTCTTATATAATATTCTGCGTTTTTGACTTTATATATATGTATACATCTAACTGAATTTGGTATGTATTTATCAATGGAGATTTCTTACTCTGTATAGTCACAATTTCTTTTCCTCATTTGTATATTTTTTTTCACAGACATGCAAGGAAGAAAGAAATATAATCTGTCATGAAAATTTCTTACCATATCTACATAGATGTATGCGGGTACATTATTAATGCTTATAATATAATATAATAAATAAATAAAAATAAATATGCTCTAAATTGTCCTGTCTCTGCTTCTTGTTCTGCTGCTGCTGGTGTTGTTGCTGCTTCTTCTTCTTCTTCTCTCTCTGCGCTCAAAGCTTATTTGTTATTTGTGTTGGTGCTTGGCCACTGTCTCTTCCTTTTGTCTTCTTTACTCCGCTTTGACCAACACAACATGCTAGTAAGTACGTTTCTATGCTTTCATTTATTTTGTTTTGTTTGTTTTGTATTCAGAATTGGTGTAGGATTATTCCTCGTTTCAAGATTGAATCTTTGTTTGGATTGTTTAGGTAGAGTCAATGCATGTTTTGATTTCTTTCTTGTTTTTACATCAATATGAAACATCTGATTATACATGTGGTTGATTCTGTTTGGGTGTATCCAATGGTAGTTGGTTGGTTTAGCTTCAATCAAAATCAATTTGATCCAATAAATTTGCAAACTTTATTTTTCACTAGGCACTCTTTGATGTTCTTCTTTGTTCAATTCCTTGCTTCATATGGTTATGGATAAAGACATATATATGCATTGCCCTATGATTGTTGCCTTATTTTCATTGATTTTGTTGATTGCATATTGGAGAAAATGAAAATTCTTAACCTAGGAGAAATTGAATGAATCTGTAATTGATATACTGTTTTAGGTGGCACTAGTGTTGCTGCTGGCATTGAGCAATGAAGTAAGAGTTAATGGTTATGGTGGTTCTGAGCAATGTGAGTATAGTCCAGAACTAGCTCCAAGACCACACAGTGTGTCTATTTTGGAGTTTGGTGCTGTTGGGGATGGAAAGACACTGAATACCATTGCATTCCAGAATGCAATATTCTATCTCAAGTCATTCGCCGATAAGGGCGGCGCTCAGCTTTATGTGCCGCCTGGACAATGGCTCACTGGAAGCTTCAACCTCACTAGCCATCTTACCCTCTTTCTAGAAAGAGGTGCTGTCATTATTGGATCTCAGGTATTTTTTTCCCCTTTTGTGCTTCTTTGATTCCTCTATTTTCAATAACTTGTTAGAGATGACATGTTGCTATGTGATTCATCTTTGTTTAGGATCCATTTCATTGGGAAGTTATTGATCCTTTACCTTCTTATGGACGAGGAATCGAAGCTCCCGGCGGAAGATACCTTAGCTTGATAAATGGATACATGTTAAATGATGTGGTCATTACAGGTTTTTGTTTAGGATCTTTGTTTTCTTCTCAATTAATTTGGTCTGTTTCTTTTCTCACTTAAGCTCTCATATTCTGTGTTACATAATCAGGCAACAATGGGACCATAGATGGTGTTGGATCGATTTGGTGGCGATCCTTTATTTCTCATTCCCTGAACTATAGTCGACCTCATCTAATCGAATTAGTCGCATCTAACTCGGTGGTAGTTTCAAATATCACATTCCTGAATACCCCTGCATATGGCATCCACCCAGTTTATTGCAGGTAACATTTTATGCTCCTTCTAAAGCATTGAGTACATTGTTACTTATTTTGAAAGAAAATGGGTTACTGATCTGGTGTAATGTAATGTAATGTACTGTATTTTAATGCAGCAATGTACATATTCACAATATTTCAATATCAGCTCCTTCAGAATCCCCTTTCACTGTTGGCATAGTACCAGGTTTGAAACTTGTTATCATGCCTTAATCATGTGTTTCTTAATCAACTTGTTGTATAATGTGTTTTTCTTTTTGTTTTTTCAGATTCTTCTGATAATGTGTGTATAGAAGATTGTACAATTAGCATGGGGTTTGATGCAATTGCACTCAAAAGTGGCTGGGATGAGTATGGCATTGCCTATGGCAGGCCTACAAAAAATGTGCACATCAGAAGGGTGCATCTCCAATCTTCTTCCGGCTCTACTCTTGCGTTTGGCAGCGACATGTCTGGCGGCATTTCGAATGTCCTAGTGGAGCATGTTCATCTCTACAACTCAAAAACCGGCATTGTGTTCAGAACCACCAGGGGAAGAGGTGGTTACATGAAGGAGATAGTTATATCAGACATAGAAATGGAGAACATATACCGAGCGATCGCGGCCACAGGCCACTGTGGATCTCATCCTGATGACAAGTTTGATCCTAATGCTCTCCCACACTTGGATCAAATTATATTGAAGAACATGACTGGGACAAACATCACTATTGCTGGAACCTTTTCTGGACTAGAAGAATCTCCTTTTACTAACATATGCCTTTCAAATCTAAACTTCTCTCTCAATTCTATGTCTCCCTTTACATGGGAATGCTCAAATGTCTCTGGATTCTCTGAATCTGTTGTCCCAAAACCTTGTCTTGATCTTGAGACCCCTTCAGTTTCTTACACAGCATGTTCCTCCATGCTAAGCAATAGAGCAAAGGCAACAACACAAGCTTCATATTCTTCTGCTTGATGTCCATGAAAAAAAAACACAAAAGAGTGCCAAGACACATTCTTTCCAATAAGACGGTGGGGTTATTTGGTTCTTTCTTTTTCTTCTATTTTTTATCCTTAAATCTTCTCAATAAGACAACATCTGAGAGAAAAAAAATGAAACAACCAACATATTATTTGTACAGTTTAATTTCTTTGATTCATAGTGTAATGAAATTTTGGTAGTTTATATAACTTCATTTGATAGTTTTCTTGTTATATTATATCACAGTCTATTCTAGATTTCTAGTCCATTTGTGATTACAGTGCGAAAGAAAGTTAACTCCGAGCATCATATATTAAAACAAGTTAACTTTCGAATGGTACATAGTTGTTGAGTACTTATAAATAAAACACAAGGAACTTCTACCTTATCCGGAAAAAAACACTAAGTGTTTGTTTGGGTGAGCTTCTAAGAGTTATCTTTTTTTTAAAAGATCTTATGGAAAAGTAAAAATAATTTTATATTTGGATATTTTATGTAAAAAAATCTTTTTATCTATTAATTATGTTTAGGTATAACAATATAAAAGTATTTTTTTTGTTTATTTATTACATGAAAAACATCTTTTTTTAAAGAAAAAAATCTTTTAAAAAAGATGTAAATTACAAATTCTCAAAAAAGATGTTTTTTTTAATTTTTTTAGTGTTTTTATTTTTACTTCTAGAAATTTGCCAAACACGCTAAAAAATAAAAAAGATATTTTTTTATTAAATTTTTTTAACAGAATAATAGCGCCCAAACAAACACTAAAAATAAAATAAAAAAGTTATAATCAAATAAAATAAAATGATTTTTGTGACATTCATTAACCTTTCCCCCCCTGCTAGTAGGTGTTTAGTCCCTATCATTTTAACGGAAAAATGTTCTTTTTTATTGAAAGTCAAAAGACATAAAAAAGAACTATTAAGAAATAAACTCGGTAATCTACTAATCTTAGCTTTCTCTTTGGTGATCTTGTAATAAAACATAGGTTCAGAATACCAAAAAAAAAAGGTTCAACATGCTGTAATTTTATTTTATTTTTATAATTTATTTTGGTAACTGTGATGGTTTTGGATTCTCATATTTTCTCTCGAATATTAATATTGAAGTAGAACATGAGACTATTCTGGAAAGTAAAAAACACTTTTTAAAATCTTCAAAGCACATAAGTTTAATTAAAAAAAAAACAACTAATAGATACTTAAGGAGAATGGAGAAAACCATGTAATCTTTCCTTTTGGACTTGAAAACCCATCGTCTTGGATCACTGATTGGGCCTTAGAGTAAGGCTTTAAAGCCCAATAATAAAAGAGTGGCCCATAACCCGAAGATCCAGTTTAGCCAACCCGACCTAGTTTGTTTGAGTTTCGGTTTCAGTTTTGGGTTTCGGCATAGGTCGCTCTGCTCCTTCATTCTCTTCTCTCTGCTTTCGTGTTCCTTCTTCCCTGGGTTTTTGGGAGCTTCAACTCTTTGGTTATGGCTTCAACGGACATCAGAGACATTCTCACAGCTTTCAGTCCTTCTTTGGACTACTTCGCCATCAGCACCGGCGATGGCCGCGTTAAGGTTTCCATTCTTTTCATCTTCCTTATGCTTTTTTCATTCAGCTTCTAGTCATAGGTCACACCGTTGCTTCCTTTTTTCAGTTTATTCAACCATGAAATCAGCTTTGTTTTGCTAAGCTAACGTTTCTCTTTTGGCGGCTATGGTTTCCTGCTTAGCTAACAAAACATTCCATTAACTATATAGCTGAGTTTTCAGTTAGCTATCTCGACTTGTGATGGAGCAAGAAGTTGAATGTAGTTATGGTGAATATGGTTTTTGTTGTCAAAATATAGGTTATAGGAAGGTTTATTCAGATTCAGTCATGCTGTTAGATAAATAGTGTGCTTTTATGTATGAGTGTGGATATTTTGCAGTGATTGAAGAAGCATATTTATTCATTAAAATAAATTTATTTGTTGGTTAATTTTGTGTTTCTAAGACGTATCTTCAATTTCATTGTATAGATATGGGATACATTGAAGGGTCAGGTACAGACTGAGTTTGCAGATATGACATCAAATGACACAAGAAGTATATATGATAGATCCACGAATGGACATCTCTCAATAGACTATACGTGCATGAAGTGGTTGTCGTTGGAAAGAAAGGTAGATTGTTTTATTGGATGTACTTCTTTCCTTTTGTCTTTCTTTTATTTCTTTATGCAATAATATTCTCAATGGTACTGTGACATGTTGCAGAAAAAAAGAAAGCATGCATCCTCATTGTTAGTGCTTGGGACTGGTGGTGGTGATGTTTTAGCATTTGATGTGTCTGCTGGTCAATTGAATTGGAGAATTAGCAACTGTCATCCAGGGTATGATATGAGTTCTTTTGTAATTAACTATAACTTATGAGGATTCGATTCTCTGCAGTTGTTGTATCCTGTAACTTCATAATAATTGTAACTATTGACTCTAAGATTAATGTTATTTCAGTGGCTGTGATGGTTTAAATCCATATTATTAGGAAAGAATTATTAATGCTTTTTTCTGTGTTTCTTGCTCCCTCAACTCTATTTGCAGAGGTGTGAGAGCCATTTCATCGTCAGCAAATGGATCATGTATCTATACTGCAGGGGCAGATGGGATGATATGTAGAATTGATTCCGTCACAGGAAACCTGTTGGAGAAATTTAAAGCTTCTACAAAGGCTGTATCCTGTATGACTATTTCTTCAGGTATGTCTCCTTCATAGATTTTGCAGAAATATTTTGACTTTTGTGGTAGGAATGCAGTCAATGCATCGGTGTTTGGATGCTAGCTGGTTAATCTGAAGTTGAGCTCTACACTTGACAAGTTGTATAACCTGAATGAGTTTCCTAGGAATTCTTTGAGCTTTTTCCCATTTTGATTGCCCATAAAACATTCCAAATAGAAAGCACAAATTTCTTTATGTATGATTCATGATTCAAATTTTAATAATTCAAGGCCATCCATTCAAGTTATGAGTTAATTTCTTTATGTATTATGATTCATTGCATTTTAGCTTCATATGTCTGAATGAGTGATTCTAAAGTATTAACACCATTGCATGAGCTTCATTCAGTCAGGTGTTCAGTGAATTAGCTAAGATGACTTTGCAATTTCCAAGTATTATTATTATTTTATTTAAAAAAAAATCTGATTTTGATACTTGGATTCTTTACTTCCATCAGATGGGAAGACTTTAGCTACGGCAGCATCACAATTGAAGATCTTTAACAGATATATATATATATATATATAGGTGGGTTGATACGTGTCCTAAAGACAGGAATGCATTTTTCCCCTATCATCTTTTTTTGCGATTTTGTCATTTGTATAACTATAATTTATTACTTAATTAATAGGGATCTGTTAGATGCTTGGTCTTCACTGAAGATGGCAAGTATATCCTTTCATCTGCCGTTGGTGAAAGATATGTTGCTCTGTGGAGGATAGATGGCGCCAGAAAGCAGTCGGTTAGTTGTGTTCTTGCAATGGACCATCCTGCTGTCTTTCTTGATAGCAGGTGCATTGATAGCGGGGAACATGATGAGAATGGCATATGTGTTTTGGCCATCTCAGAAGTTGGTGTTTGTTATTTCTGGTTTGGAAATAGTATTGAAGAACTACGTAATGCCAAACCCACAAAAATATCATTATCTTCGGAAGATATATTCTCAAGAAAATACAAGGGTGCATTGCCAACAATATATGCTGCAAAGTTACAAGGCATACAGAAGCCTGCATCTGGGCATGTTTTTCTTGTTTCTGGGTTGCTTGTAAAACCATCATTTCAAAAACTTCTAGTGCATTCTGGTACAGATGTACAGTTGAATGTCTCCCATGATGGTATTCTTCTTCCAATGAGTCAATCTCTTGTTAAATCTAAGAAGCGGTCAGATGAACGAAGAGGTGAGATTTTCTGTGCCTTTGAGCTACTCTTTCGCATAAGCATTTTCTTATTTGATATTTTTTTTGTCAAGGATTTATTGTCCCAATGAGTTATTAAGGGAAATCAAGAATTTTTCTATGTATATATATTTTAGGGTTTAACTTTCTGCTTGGTTTTGGTGCTCATACTCTTGTTATTGAGCTTTATCATTATGCCTTAGTAATTCTCTTCTTGATCTTGGTGTATGTCTCTAACTGCTGGTGCAATGTTTTGACAGTAACTGCACTAGACCGTGCTAATGCAGAAGATGCCTTGCTTCCGATTCCTAAGGTTTTTTATTCTTCTGAGAAAGAGAGAGCATTCCAAGACTCTTCAGACAGAAATGCAACAGATGGTTTGTTTAGAATTAATAAAGCTGATTCTATCAAGAAACAAGGTACTTGTGTCGGTCTTTCATCTTGATGAAATATACCCATATAATGCATCGAATTATTAAGTAGATAACAAAGGAAGGGAAGCTACTTCTTCTGCTTATTCTAATCTGTTATTCTGTTAACTTTATCACATGGTGTAGATGAAATGATCCAAGATGAGATCAAAGCAGTTTGTATGGAGGACCAGCTGAGATCACTAGGGATACTTAAAAGTGAAAAAGAGTGTTCATCAAACCTTGAAAAATACTATCCATTATTGAAGGGTATTAATCTTGAAGCTGCTACTCCAACGAAAAAGGTTAGCTGTGAATTGGCATGATTGTCTTTTGGTATTATTCTTTAGTTTCATCGATTCAATTTTTATGATTTTATTTTATTTTATTGTCAAGCATTCTTGTTTTTCTGTTTTCTTTTTAAATTGTATGTATGTGTTTATGTGACTGAATTTGAGATCCACTCTCCATCAGATTAGAGCAACTGTTTTGTCAATGGAGCCAAGTGAAGCAGTCAAGCTACTTGAACCGTTACTGGCTGCTTGGCAGTCAAGGTCTGTTTTATTGCTCCGTCTTTAGTTGTCTGGGCCGTAAACAAACTTATAAGTTCATTTGTGATATCTTCAAGCAAATATTTCCTTTTCTGTACATGGCTATACTGATTCATTCAGTAATATTAACGTTTGTAAATCTGTACTCAACAGGTCATCTAGCGGAAAGTATGTTCTTCCCTGGATATATAACATATTAGTAAATCATGGTCACAATTTCACCACTGAAGAATTTGCAACATGTATGCTTGATTCCTTGTATAAGGTATTGTGGTTTGAAGTTTTTCATTTACATGCTTTGTCTCCACGGTCTCGACTTCATTTGTCAAACATTATTTATGAGATACTATAAAATTCAACTACACTTGTACTACTACTAATTTTGTTCTTGCGGCATGTTTCTTCCGCAA
>NC_029772.3:94840638-94851933 GCF_000817695.3 Arachis duranensis | reverse complement strand
TGTGTAACTATTTTTTTCAACTTTGCTTCTTCTAGGCATTCTGATTTTCCAGTGGTTCATGTTCAGATTAAGTAATTTAGCTTGATTGTGACAAACATACTGTTAGGAAAATTGAATTGACGTCTGCCACTTTTCAGATTACCAATTCTAGAGGGCCTACGTTTCAGTCTTTATTACAACTATCAGGTCGCCTGCAACTAATGACGTCACAGGTTTGGTTGACATTTGCTTATAATTAATTTGGCTTTCTGGTGAATGTTATTTGTGCGCAGTAGCCTAATTCAGGCTTTCTTTCAGATTGACAAGGCATCTCAGACCGTAAGTCATCCAGTACATGATCTCCAAATCGATGAAAGTGGAGACGAGGATGAAGAGGATGAATATTTTCATGATGAAGGAGATGATGACTCTGAAATAAGCAGTGATGATGAAAGCTAGTCTTTCTTTCAATGAGAGGTAATTCAAAATTCTCCCGGGTTATTCATTGAATCTTACAAAAATTGGATAAGATAAATGCAATTTGGTTATGACATAATGTATAAATTTGGTATACGCTACGCCTTTGCAACACTAGATTGTTCCCTAGGACTAAGCTTCATAAAGTGCCAAAATATTTATTTGATCGCTTTTTTTAGTTGCCTATTTTACATGTGTTTCATCCTAGAAAATTCGAGTCTCATGATGTACTGGATAGTAGATTGTAGTAGCTTTTATATGATATTTTGTATGCTCAGTGACTGGATTATATAATTAATTATTTCTGTTCTACTTTACAGATTAGGAGTTACCAGCCTCTCTGCAGCGGAAAGAGGTTTAAAGGCATAACATGCTGGCTGGACCTGAGCCAACTTTTCCATGCACGACTTGTGGCCATATAGATAGTTGCTTTCTTGGAGAAAGAAATTTTGTTAGCATCTAGATTTGTTAAAAATGGTACCGTCTCCATTATGTACTGACATTTTCACTGATAAGTTAAAATACAAGATAGCCAAGGAAAATCGTATCTTATAGGATTTTTGTCCTCGAGAGTAATATCTTTGTATTCTTCATACATTTTTTGCATACCCATATTGTACTGCTATAAAATTTGTATAATTTAAATTTATTTCATGGCAGTTGGCGTGCGTACATTCAATTTTTATTCATGGATTCTTCTTTCATTTGCATTTGTGGTGATTTAATTATTTAATATGGTATAAACATGCATTTGTTTATCCACTGACATGGTGTTCTGCAATATGATGATATGCATAGACTCGAACAGAGATTGTAAACATAGTGTTAAAAGGATTTCGGGAAATAGGGCTTGTTCCAGTTTCAATCTACAGTGCCTTTTTCTTTAAAATAAAAGAACAAGAAAACCTTTTTCACGAAAGGAATCCAGAATAACTTATGTAGGATCTGAGAAGCTAAGAATATGATAATTGTTGTTCTGATTCCTTTCACCCCTAAGCTATTTCATTACTTCTTCCCTCATTCAATTTCCTTTCAAATTATATTCTACCATGAAAACTTGCTCATCAAGACTTTAGAGAGCAATGACAAGAAACTAGACTATACAACATGCATTCGGATTATCATCGCTGAACATGGATGTGATGATACCGTTTCCACCGTAATTTTCTATAAGATTGTAATGTGTGTGCACTGGTGGTGGCATGACATATTCATATTCACCGACATAATGTGAAAGCATGTAAGAATTATAACTCTCTGTCACAAGCACTGGACTAGAATTTACTCTGTTAAGGTAGTTTGGCAGATGGTGGTGAATCACATGAACCTCTCTTACATCTTTCCTTCCTGGGTATCTCTCCCACTGCTGGCTTGAATTGTTCTCTGTAGATGTGGGTGGCCATGGTGGTGTTGCCTCAGGCGGTGGTGGAGAGGCTTCTGGTGGCAGTTGTGTTGCATTGTCGACTGTTGCATGATTAGCTTTCTGCTTTGACTCTGTTGGTTGAGACGGAGGAAGGGACAGTTCGATATCAGCGCAGATGATAGCTTTCTTCCTTGTCTTCTTAATTGCATTGACAATAGTTTCTGGTTCTGCCCACCCAGTGATTGTTAGCTTTTGCTGATTGAAATCGATATGAAGATCATGTATACCAAGAATGCCTTTAAGAGCTTTCTTGATCTTCTGCACACATCCATTACAGTCCACTCGGACCTGTATCTGCGTGACGCGAGTTTTCTGCATTTTATGGATTAGCCACTCTTGCAAAGATTGCTTGCCATGGATCTCTGAAGTTGGAGAAATCAAAGAGATGTTTTCTGGTTTAAGGAAGTGGATTATGGATAAAGAATATGTGAATGGAATCTCTATTTGGACATGCCTTGCACACGGGCAAGGAATATGTAAAAGACTAGGAATGTCAGAAATGCAAGGAATTGTTTTTCTCAGGGGTAAAAATATGCTTTGTCACTCTAATTTTTATTAATCCTTTTATATTAACTTCTTTTTTAAACATTATCAATATGATTGATTAGAGGTTAAGCTTCAACAATTATGCTACATGTACACGAAAAATCAGCTACCAAATCAGTCACTCATATAAAATATATATTGACATACAAAATAAACATTGAAAATGTGTAAAATAATATATATATTTATACACAAATATATAGCGACTGAACTTTATCATAAGGAATATACAAGCTTATTATTTACCTTAAGATTGGGCAGAAATAATAGCATCAAAGTATGATTAAAAATGTTATTCAAATCCTCAATTCTGTTACTACCAAAACCAAAGTACAAATATTCTGCAAAACCACAACCCTTTATGGCAATACATGCTAATGCCTTATTGAGTAGTTCAAATCTTTGCAACCATTTCTAATTGTGGCTATGGATGCACACTATCAAATGTAAAAAATAATTTGAATGACTTTGTATATCAAATCTATGACACATGTAACAATAATTGAATAATAATAACAATAATAGCAATTAAGCATAGACATTTGGATTCTCCTTCAGGTAAGACTCCACAACTTTGTAAATTCCAATTGTGCTTTCTCTTCCTTCCTTCACCTCTTCCTCTGTCACTTGATACTCACCGATGGTGTTGTAATTGCTACTCATTTTATAGAGGCAACCTCCATCATCAGTGGCCTCAAATCTCACCTCATAAGCAACAGACTCGAGCTTGTCGCCTAACGGATCGCCTTCGATCAGAGTGTATTTGCAAACCAAGTTGAGTTAGAGTAAATATAAAACAATTTTACACGTACATTCAATTACGTCAGTAAAATAACTACTTTCATATTGATAACAGTGAAAATTGATGTAATTGAACGATTATAAAAATGTTTTGCATTAAAATTAAACTCTAATTCCTTAGAACTAGCAACAGTGTTTGCCAATTGCAATCATTACACAACATAAATTATTAATTTCACTGATTATCAAAAATGCTACTTGTCCTTTAAAATTCAGATTGCATATGTTTGATTGCTTAATTACCTTCACTGAAGTTAACTTGTTCAATGCTACCAGCTTCCCCGTTTCCTTGGATGAGGTTGACTTCTTTTACAAACTGTGGCAACAGCTTTGGAATCAAAGTTCTGGAGTCTATGATCAAAGCCTGGAACATACGTGATGGTGCAACAGAAGATGAATACTCCTGCTTAAAGGTTGTGACTCCCATGGTGAATTTTGTAGGATGTAGAAATCACAGAGAATCCAAGTTATGATTATGAAATGATGTAGAACCTCAGGGACAAGTTTTGGTGTTTTATAGGTCCCCAATAAATCAATGAAGTTTCATAGAAATGAGTCCTCTGATTAAATAAATATTTTATTTTGGAATTTAGCAATGATAAATGTGACTTTTCTTATTTGATGACTTCCAATGCTAAAGGCTGCTGGGTATATATATACATTTTTAAATTATTATTTATTAAAAAAGGATATATAATTATAAATAATTAAATTTTGGAAAATTATAACCGACAACTACACAAAATCAAGAAAGAAGCGTATTATAATTCTTCTTATCTAACAAACTCAAAACACACATACTTCCTTGTTTTGATATAACTATTACATATAATTGTGAATACTTATATGAAAATATTTTATGTAAAGATAATAGTTAAGATGTGAATACATGTTACATTAAATAATTTAATTAAAAATATTAAATTATCAAACGATTTACCTAGGTTATTTTTATATGAAAATATCTCTAGATAATTTAGAAATAATAAGCATATTATTGAGACTAATGGTCCCAGACAGGGATGACTATTGGTAGAATATGATCATGTGGCTACTGGCTACCTTGGAGGCTCGCATGAGTTGCATTCATACATAAACAAATTGAATTCAAACTTCATTGTTCCGTTTTTTTTTATTCGACAAACATTTTTTATCCTTACCTACCTCTACTGTGACTGTGAAACCTGAGGTTATATATGACAAACTTGAAGCAGGTATAAGGTTGTCATACACCCTAACTGACATATACTTTTTCTCTCAATGAATTTCATTTAACCACTTCTTAATCATAGCTAAAATTATTTAAACTTTGATACACTTCTAGCAAGACATCCATAAATGCCACGAGACCAAGCTTTACAATATTGTTTCGTTAGTAGTTAAATCATCATTTCTTGGTATATAAAATATTTAAGTACTAACAAAAAAATTTAAAAGATGTTCACGACAAATTTTTTAAAAATAATTTTAAAATTTGATAAACATATTCATTACTTAGTTGGCGTATATTTTGGATGAACATAATATTAAAGTGACTACTGAAATTAGATGATATAATTCACTCTTAAATTAATAACAGAAATATTTGGTAATAAAAAAAAATCAGTCAAAAATAACTATAATTTGTGTTATTTAGTATTCATTAATTGTTACGACAATTAATAAATGCTAAATAAGATAAATTTTGGCTATTTTTTTGTCCCTCTAACATTACTCAATTAATGATATGATATTTTAAATCAATTTAATCATCCTCGAAGTTAAAAATTAAATGCCCAAATCAATATATTCTTATCCTAATTTTAGAATCTAATGTTAAATTATATGTGTATATTATTTATTTATTTTAATATATATTTTATACTGAAAATTAATTTTGGTATGTTTTAAAATTTAGAATTGTATAGTTATATTTAATATCTTGATTTTAAGTAATGCAATAATGGAGCTTTTATTTTTTTTTATTTGAAAAAAAAAAGAGAGAAAGGTTAAATTTTCTCTCATCTAAGTCCTTTTATGGTAATACAATTTAGATAGGATCTTTGGACTATACACTGTCAAGTGTTAAATACTTAAAATATATTGGTCAATTTTATCACGGATATTATTTAGTATTTAATTTATTTTTTATAATCTATTAAATTACTCTTTCATCTTAATCCATGACAAAAATAAAAAAAATCTCACAGTTTATAAGTTCAACCCAATAAAATATAAAAATTTAATTATAATTTTATATATTATTATTATCAACAATCAATAAAATTTTTTCATTTTTTTTCTTTTTCTATTCTTTCACAATTTTATTAAAGAAAAAGAAAAAAAATGTGTAACAGGAGCACATCATGAACAAATTCATGAAAATGAGTGACATTGAAGCAGTTGCATCCCTCAAGAGAGGAGCAGAGAGTACAGAGTGCCGAAAGGAAAAGAAGCAAAAAATGAGGAGGACCATAGATTTGAAAGCATCTCGCCAATGTTCTACCATTCTCAATATTTTGTCCTCTCACAAACATGGATGGCTTTTCAATCGGCTAGTAGATCCTGTTTTATTCCAAATTCTTGATTATTTTGATATCATTTCACATCCCATGAATTTAGGCACAATTAAATGCAAGCTTGAATCAAATAGCTATTCTTTCATGGAGGATTTTGTGGCTGATGATTGACCTTCTATAACTCCATGATATACTATGCCCGTGGTGATGAAGTTTATAAAGTTGCAATGGAACTCAACCAAATATTTGAGGGTAAATGGGAAGAGTTTGAGAGAAGTTTGAAGTGTGAACAAATCCTAGAAAAAGTATGAATAAAAAAAATGATACCTTGTCCAACAAGCCACCTCAAAGACTTGCTAGAATTTGTTACACACCGACTTTTATTGCTAGGTTCAGAGTGATTCCGAGAGGCATGCACAAAGGATCAAGAGGACGTGTACATAAATCTGGTGCTGATAAACTGGAAAAACGAGGCCATCGCAACTCACATTTGTAGAAGAAATCTGATGCTGATTCTAGTGAGCTAGGATTGAGGCCCAAACTAAAACTGTTGAGAAAGAGTATAAAGAGACAGAAAAACATAGAAAGAGAAATTGCCATTGGATTAGAAAAGATTAAGATAATTGCTTATGAAAAAGATAAAAGTATGAAGGAACTTGAAATGCTATCTGCTCAATCTCCATGCTGTAAAATTGCACCCAAATTGGGACAACTTAGTTTATTTGACAAAGATTATAATAATATACAGATGACTAGGTTTTGAATGCAAAGAAAAGATGATCTTTAGTTAAAGTACTCTTTAGCCATTTTATTTATTTGTACATTTTTTTATAGTTTAAATTTAAAAGTTGATAAATTTGTGTATTCTATTGGGTTGAATTTGTAGGTTGTAAAACTTTTTTATTATTGTCATAAATTCAGATAAAAAAAATAATTTAATATAATAATTTTAAATATTTAAAAAATATTTATTTTTATATTTTTAAATTAAATATTAATTTTTAATTTTTTTTAATAAATTAGATATTATTTTTAAATATCATAACAATCACCAAATATATTGCCCAATGCGTTACGCAGCTGATCCTATTTAATATAAATTCTTCTATGCCATTAGTCTGATTCATAACCAATGGTCTCAAAGACTCAAACCGTGTGGGGCAGATGGATGAAAACATCATCAATATTAAATGAAGAGTATATATATATGATCCTGAGTCACCCAAAAAAAATATGATCGTCAAAATACAAGAATATATTTTATGCTTTTTTTTTAAATTATCAATAATTTTTAAATTTTTTAAAAAACTCTATTATAATACTATTTAAATGTGTCGTTAAGATACATTAGAGCTAAATTACTTATTTATGGATCTTTTACCCTTAGTTATCAGTTAAGAGATTTTTTTTTAAAAGTATAGATAGATAATAAAAATATTAAACAATATGAATAATGGATATATCAAATATTTATTTCATTAGGTGTATGAATGATTATTCTAATATTAAGATTTAGGTAGATAATTTAAAAATATAATGTGTTTTGATTTAATTGGTGGTTATTTATATTGTTCAAACAAATTATTAGTTACCTAACATAACTTTTTTTTTTTAAGCGTGACTTTAATTTGGTCAAAATATGTCTCACATCTTTTGAATAATAGATGCAACGCAAAAGCAAGAGCTTTATTCAGCTGAGGGTCAATTAAGATATATCAACCAAATTAAGAAAACAAACTATGAAATTGTTGAATTAGGTTAGTTGATTATATGAGATGAGATTGTTATTAGAGGTTAACTGCTCTCCTCTTAGAACTGATCTCAAACTTCAAATGAGTAAGACTCAAGAGCAAAACAATAATTATTCAAATTTCTTTTGTATTAAATTTTATTGATATGAAGCTCACACAAAGACAAAGCTGCAGCAGAAGACAACACTTATTACAGAGTAGAAAACCAATTATTTGAAGCACAAGCCCACACCACACAAACATATGCCCAAAAGAAAATGAAAATTCCCAACTAGTCTTCTTCGTGTGAAAATGATATATTGTTTAGTCAAACATGTGAAATTATTTAACTATTATTTTCACACAAAGAAAACTGTATAGAAATAATACTAAGAAAAACTTGTGTATCAAGATTGAGCAAAGTGTATGTTCTAATACTGAGAAGGGTTGGCCAAGACGTAACCCTCAATAGCCCTGAAGAGACCTTCACCCTTGGCCTTACCCTTCTTCAACTCTTCCTCATCTGGCTTTGCATCTCCTTTAGAGTGGTACTTGAGAGTAAGCTTCCCAATGGATCCTCCGTTGGGTCCTTGTACCAGCTTTGTCTCAAATGTTATCTTCTCCGCCGTGGGAGGCAGAGCCACTCCTCCAACCACGCTGTAGTTGTATGCAAAGTTAGCCTCATCTATTGCCTCCACCTTGTGCAAGATAAACTTGGTTTCCGCACCTGCATATTTATCATTATTATTACAATTCACAATCCATAATTATTTCATCTACTAATTTTGTCTAATAAAATTTTTTGAAGAAATGCTTGTACTTTTAAAAAATCATAACAATTTTATTTTGTATAGTAAATAAAAAAAATTCGTATGCTTGTGTTTAGCTTTAAAAAACTAAAAATACTTTTGAAAACAATTAAAAAAAACTTTTTAAAATTAATTTATATTTATTAAAATTAAAAAATTTAATATAATTTTATCTAAATTTAATTTTTATATTAATATCTGTCATATAAGTCTAGGAAACTAACATTTTTATTAAAATTTGTTCAATACTTAATCAGTAGAAAAAATGGTCATGACTGAATTGAATAGTTACTAACCCTCGACAATGTTGAGTTTCTTGATGGTTCCGGGACCACCGTTTCCCTCAACAATTTCAACACTCTTGACGTCATCAATAATTTTAGGGGTGAGGGAGTCGGCATCCTTCAAAGCATTGTAAAGCTTAGCAGGGGGCACGGTGGAGGTGATTTCATCCTCAAAAGTGAAGACGCCCATGACTGTGAATTAAGAAGCTAAGGGAAGGAATGAAAGGAATGAGAAGTAGATAGTAAGAAGTGAGCTTAGATTTGTAGTGTGTGGTTGATGAGCAGAGAAGTGGCTTCTATTTATAGGCATATAATGGGGTCAAGGGAATTGCAGATGGAATGGTGTGTATGCGAATTATGAAGGTGCTGACTGCATGCTCACTTATTGTTAATAAATAGTATTTTTGTTGTTAATTTATTGTGGCTGCCATGTTGGGTATTTTTAATGTTAATTTTTTTATTTTTTTAGAGTTTGTTAAGTTTTATTTTTATTTTTAATATTTTTGTTTTTAAAATCTTTAAAAAAATTTAGAAACAGAAAGTAGTTATTATTTTTATCTAAAATAATTTAAAAATAAAAAATAAAAATATTAACCAAACATATCTTTAATTTTATTCTAAATACTATTCTACTCATCGGTCAGTGCATGTCACCTTATACCAACTGTGAATTTTATATATATAAAATAGCTAAGCAGACACATATATTAAAAACTAATTTTTCTTAACTAACAATTACTCAACAATAAAAGAAAATATAAATAAGGATTAAGATTTGAATTGTTATTAATAAAAAAATGTTGATTGATAGTTGACTAAAAAAATTAATTTTTATAATACTTTTTTTAGACACTATATATATATTATCATTAGAAGTAATTTAATATCAAGCATTATTTTATCGCATTTTCGGGTGGAAGAATATTATTGGTGGAGACTAATTCAAGCTTTAAATTGTCAAATATTGCAATTGGAAGCAATCAAATTCAACAAAGTTAACATTAAATTGAACACATCACTTTCAACTTTCAAATAAGGCGTTCTCCTCAGTTATCAGTCGTATTCTAATGTTTACGATATTTGATGAAATAAATTACTACTCAAGTATATTGAACAGAAACAAAATGCATGTAGTGGAATTTAAAGTGGTTGAAAATTTCTAGACGCCCTTCTAGAACTCCCAATTTTTCATATTTTGTATATCGTTTTTTCTTTCTATGCATCGTATACTACACTCTTTTGTTTTTTCTTTAAAGTATAAAGCGTGCCTATCACTAGGAAGGAAGAAGAGAAAAAAAAAATATATACATTTTTTAATATAAGAAAGAAAAAGAACATACACTTAAGGTATTTAAAAGAAAAATAATATATTATATTAAAAATCAGTTAATATATATATGGTTTAAATATTTTTAATATATATTTTTTATTTCAGCATATAATTTATACATATAACTAATCATTTGGTAGATAATTTTTAATATATAAATAGCATTATCGATAAAAAAGATATTACAAAAGTAATTTCACTTAATTTCTCTTCTTGTAAATGAGATGTAACAAATTCTATGGTATGCTACCAACTTTTGTCGTTGCTCATAGCCTCATATACTATAGTACTTATATTATATGAGAGTTTCTTAATTCTTAGGTGTTTTTGGAGCAAATTTAATATTTGTTATATTCTTGTGTTGATGATCCCACTAAGGTATCTTTTGACTTCAAAGAAGTTAGGCTTATTCCTTTTTTTTTTTTCTGGGTATGAAGTATGCTTCAACTTCTAGAAAACACAAGTTGGGTATCTGTAAAAAAATATAGGAGCCACTCAAATAAAGACGTCTAAAATGTTTTTTTTAAGATATTTTTTATTAATTAAAATTTAATACATATAATTGATTAAATCGTGTTATTTTTGTCAAAATTAGGTTAGACAAATTAATTTAAACGAAAAATAGTGAATCAAATCTTGTTAGACCAGTTCAATATTTGATTTACCATTTTTTCGGTTAAATTAATTTGTTTAGCCTAATTTTGACAAAAATAACATGATTTAATCGATTATATATATTAAATTTTAATTATTAAAAAATATCTTTAAAATAAATATTTTAAACGTCTTTATCTAAATAATTTTTAAAAAATATTTCAATATTCAAGTCAGTAATAAGATGGTGAATATCTTCTTATGAGGTAACAAAATTTAATTAATTAAGAACGTTCCTCCTGAAATATTCTGTTATTGATCTAGAAGTGAATGATCATAATGAAGGCGATGAACTTTTCACCTGTTTCCAACTTATAGTATTGATGTGATCATTTTATCCGAGTTGTACTTTGGATTTAACCGAGTTATATATAATGACTGGATCATGTTCTATATATATCATATTTAAATATTGCTATATCAATATGGTGGGCTAATTACTTTTGAAGTTAAATTTAACCGCCACTAAAAAATATATCCTTAACCCATGGGTAAGGATATATTGTTATTGTTATATATAGTAAATTAAGTTTCAAATAAATATTAGAATTAAGTACGATTTTAAATTTTAAGATAGAGGTTAAAAATTTATTTTGTTTTCGACTTTTTTTTTATTTTGAAATGGTTTCAAAAATTTAACTTAATTTTTAAATCGTTTTTTTTACCAAATTTTTTATTTTTATTTTAAAAATATCCTTAACTAAAAAAATAAAAAAAGAAAAAAAAAAGAAAAGGAGCACAAGTTAAGAAAAAGGGGGGAGGGT
>NC_029772.3:94838817-94840485 GCF_000817695.3 Arachis duranensis | reverse complement strand
TTTTACTGTGAGGGTGGACGTTGCGCGCCGCGAGCCGCGAGCCATTTCTGCTCCTCCTCCTCGCCCTTGCCGTCATCGTCTCCTCGCCCTTGCCATCATCGTCTCGCCGTACCTCCTCTTCACCGTTGTACCTCGTCTCGCCATACCTCTTTTTCGCCGTCGCACCTCGTCTTATCATTTGTTTTGGTAATTATATTTATGAATTTTTTGTTATTGTAATTGAAGATGAATTTGGGGATTTTTTATTATTGTAATTGCATATGAGTTTTGTTAATGAAAAAGGAAGAATTTTAGTTTTGAGTTTTGTTGATGGTTTTGAGTTTTGATTGTTCTCATTTTCTGAGTTCTAGGTGGTAGTGGTGGTGGTGGGTTCAGAGTTTTGTTGTTCTTTTTATGATTTCATTATCATTGTTGTTGTTGTTCTTTTTCTTATATTTCTTCTTATAATTCCATTATCCATTGTTCTTCTTCTTCTTCTGATGATGATAACCATGATGATAATGGTGGTGGTGGTGGTGGATCTTGGTTCAAGTTGGGTTTTTGTTCTGCTTCTGGTTGATTTTGGTTGATTTTGGAGAAGTTCTAATGATGATGATAATGATCATGATGATAATGGTGGTGGGTTCTAGTTCAACTTGGGTTTCAGTTCTGTTTTTGGTTGATTTTGGGAAAGAATGGAGAAAGATATTTTCGTTCCAATGACGATTTTAAAACTTAGTTAAACCTTCGGGATCATTTTATAGCAAAAAAAAAAGGCCGGAGGCGAAATAAATTTTTAGCCCCTACCTTAGGGACCAAAATCGTACTTAACCCTAAATATTATGATACACCTGTTATGGATCGTGTATACGCTATAACTTGACCCCGAACATTACAAATCAACAATTAATATTGATATCGCGTGAATTGTTTCTAACATCTTTGTTTCTTATTATTAATTAGCAAGGTTGCGAGAATCGAATCGGTCAATGAATCAATAAAATTACTGGTTTAATGGTTTCAGTGGTCTAATCGAAATTCAATTGGAATTTAACTAGTTTAATTAAATATAAAATAAAAATATTAAAAATTTAATATATAATTTTAAATATTTAAATTCAATAATTTCTAAACTAATAAAATTTACAATTTCACAATTTCACATAATTAAAAGTTCACAAACAACTTCAAACATAAAAATTTATAACTAAAAAAAAATCAAAACCCACATAAATAACAAACATATAATGTTATATTACCCAAAAAAACATTAACAAACAAATTTTCAACTAATCAAGGCACATCACAAATTATTATCAAATGCACTACTGAAAGTGTTCCAATCCTCCAGAAGAATCTGATTGGGATTTTTGAACAACATTTTTTTGTGGTTGTTGATCACTTTATGATTGTTCCTTATTCAACATACAACAAAAAAAATGACCCTCAACAAAATCATTCAATTTAACCATTATTTCAAAAAATAAGCAACTCAAAATAAACAAATATTCAGCAGAATCATTTAATTCAACCATTATTTAAAAAATTAGCAACTTAAAAAATCAGTTAATTGAAGTAGCTCAGAAGTTGCAGCGTTTACCGGCAACGAGAGAGGAAGAAAAATGGCGTCGATAGAAGAATAGAAAGTGACGATGATGAAAGAATGGAAATTGAGCTCTCTCAGAGAGA
>NC_029772.3:94836303-94838780 GCF_000817695.3 Arachis duranensis | reverse complement strand
GCCACGAGTTCAACTCAGAGCTCTGTGCGATGGCGACGAGAGAAGGGCTGAGCAGACCTTCCACAAGCAATGACGGCACCCACGGTCTGTTTCTTTTGACAACAACGATACTCTCTACCGGAGGAGAAGAGTTTGACAATGACTTTGAAGAGAGAGAAAGAGAGGTTGTATCTCAATTCTATTTTTTTTTTAAAGAAAAACGACGCCATTTTAAGGGGCATCCACCAAACTAGAAATCTTAAAAAAAATTGGTCAATTCTAATAATTCATCTGTTAACTGCTGATTCGGTCAGTTCTTAAGTTGATTCTTTATCAAGTGGTTTTTAACACCAATCGAATCGACCAGATGTCCAGTTCCTAATTAATCTAGTCAAACTGGCCGGTTCGATTTAATTTTTATAACTATAATTATTAGCATAATGATAACCGATAACAATTAGTCACACACCACACTTATAAAAGGGTAAGCCTGAAAAAAAATAAAATAAGACAATCATATAATATTACTTTCTTAAAACGAAAATGTTTAATAAGAAAAAAAATAACTAAAATAAAGTAAGTTCTAATTTTTTTATTTTTTTTTATCTTCCTATCATTATTATTATTAAAAATGGTTTATAAATCTCAGATTAACTTAAATATCGAAATGTTTTCTGCAGATACTCATTCCCCTTTCTTATTCTTTAGCAACCAAAGTATAACTTATTGAAGACCGAAAGACGATCATTTGAAGACAAGCTACATTAAGAACATGCCATACAAGAAACATACTATATTCTTAAAATTATTTTGTTTTTATTTTATCATTCTTTTATAAGAATATTAAACATTCATTCAAATTAATTAACTTTTTTTCCCCTTATGTATGTTCTTTTCTTACATAATGCTCATTCTTTTTCTAAAAAAAAGAATATTTATCATTATTAACAAAGAAAATAATAAAAAGGCTAACGTAATTAATTTAAAATTTTTAAAAGATAAATTCAATTAAAAAAATTTTTGAAGACTAATTTAAAAAATTAATAAATTTTTAATGACGAATTTACCTATTTATCCATATTTTAGATAAATTACACTATACAAAAGTGCCTGAAACAAACACATATTGAAAAAATAGTATTTAATAAAAAGTTAAAAATTAACAATACATTACCGCAAATTGATAATATGTTTTCGTCAATGAGTAATAGTTCAAATGACATAGTCTTTTCATACTCATTTAAGAAGTTGGGGGTTCGAGTCTCCTATCTTTAGTAGAAAAAAATTGATAATATGTTTCTATAAATTATACTTTTTCGAATAGAAAAATATTTTTTTTACGGATTGACAATACATCCCTAGCAAATTGTATTTTTATAAATGAAAACTTACTTTTTCTTACAATATGCCCCCTTGCAAATTGGTTGTGTCACAAATCGTTCCAATAAATTTGTTAAACACCAAATAACCTAACATTTAAGTGATTCACAAGAACTAAATCATTATATTAAAAAATTAGCCTAACAACTCCTTCATCCAACGGACAATCGTCTAATACTGATCGAAGGGCGAAAATAAATAAAAACAAGAAAAAGAATTGAAAAGAAAAAATTCGCTAAGTAACATTAACAAAGAAATTCAAAAAACAAAAAAAACGTACTAACTTTTTATATTGATGAAGTGGGATACAAAGACTCAAATTTTATTAGAAACCAAGCACACAAATTTGGTTGGTATAAGAAACATGCAACATTGAACGACACAGAATTGATGATGTTGTTGTAATCAATACAGAGTAGGGTTGGCCAAGACGTAACCCTCAATAGCCCTGAAGAGACCTTCACCCTTGGCCTTACCCTTCTTCAACTCTTCCTCATCTGGCTTTGCATCTCCTTTAGAGTGGTACTTGAGAGTAAGCTTCCCAATGGATCCTCCGTTGGGTCCTTCTACCAGCTTTGTCTCAAATGTTATCTTCTCCGCCGTGGGAGGCAGCGCCACTCCTCCAACCACGCTGTAGTTGTATGCATAGTTAGCCTCATCTATTGCCTCCACTTTGTGCAAGATAAACTTGGTTTCTCCATCTGCATATATGTCATTATTATTATTACAAGTCATAACACATAATTATCACATATATAATATGTTTACTGAATTCAGTAGTTACTGACTTTCGACAATGGTGAGTTTCTTGATGGTTCCAGGACCACCGTTTCCCTCGACGATTTCAACACTCTTGACGTCATCAATAATCTTAGGGGTGATGGAGTCGGCATCCTTCAAAGCATTGTAAAGCTTAGCAGGGGGGACGGTGGAGGTGATTTCATCCTCAAAAGTGAAGACGGCCATGATTGTTATAAATATGTTGATAATGAAGAAGAGAATGTAAAGTAATTAAGAGTGATGAAGAAGAGAGGAGTAGTGGGTTGTATTTATAGGCACTGCCCTGTGGGATGTGGTGGTGTCATCTCTTCTCTGCTCTTGTGTGCCCAACAAAGAAC
>NC_029772.3:94809496-94836104 GCF_000817695.3 Arachis duranensis | reverse complement strand
ACATAAAGAAAGTAAAATAGAAAACTATTTAATCAAGTATATTTTCTTTTTTATAAATAAAAAATAAAAATGAAACCGTTAACCACTTAAACATATATATATACATTTTGAATTGAAAAACTTATTTCTCTTTAAGAAGAAACATATGTTTTATTGGTTATTTGTTAAAATCGTTAGTAAAAGATCTCGTATGTGCGTGATTTTGGTTTTTAAAAGATTAAATATTTTAAGTTGGTCTCAAAAAGTCATGACTTTAAAAATGAAACCAAAATGAGTCTTTTGACCAATTCAGCTCTATAAAAAATATATTTGCATTAAATTATTGTTGTAAAATTAGTTAATGAGTCCTACTAAGGACTCAATGAAATATTTATACAATAGACTATATGAATTATAAAATGAATATCATTCATATTATTCAGAATAATCTCATTTCAAAAATTTAAGTTAATAGAAAAAAGTAACACTAATAATTATATCTCTAATACTGAATCGAACATTTTTAAATCTCTATTGTATATATTGTACAAATATTTTATTGACTCCCTATATTTTGTTTTAGTTAAATCGATTGCTAACCAGTGAGCCGATTAAATTAGTAACGATTCACACGGTTTAACAAGTTGATTTTTTAGAAAAAAAAATTAATGAATCAAATTAATTAAATACTATTATTTAACTAACAGAAAGAACAATTTAATTTTGTATATATATTTTGTAGGGCATAAATTTGAGACATATAATCTTTCAAAAACGAAATTAACAGATAACTTTTTAGTAAACATGTTGATCATTAATTCATATTTTATTTCATTAGTATTACATCCTCATTTTTCATTGTTTAAAGCAAATTAAACCTCATTACTTTCTACATAGAAAAATGAATATATATGTAAAAAAATATTATTTATATACTAAAATTAATTATTAAAATTATTTATTTTTAATTTATATTTTATATTTAATATATATTTTATATTAATAATTAATTTTAGTGTACACTTAATATAATTAAATAATAAAATTACAAAACAAAAATAAATGCAAGAATTCATAATTAAATCAAATGTGTGCATTCTGGCACTATGGAAATCAAAATCAAATAGAAAAATAAGAGATAATATATATATAATTTAATTTATTTTTAATATATATTTTAATATGTATCTATACAAATAATTGATTTCAATGTATACCTAACATAATTAATATACGTAGACGAGTTTAAATATATGATCCACTTTTATAAAATAAATAGGTCATCCTTTCAATTCATTTTAATATAAACACAACAATTGACAAAATAACAAAAAAATAATAAGTTTGGATCTTAACTTTTAGTAATTTGTAATTTTATTATCATCATATACAATAAAATTCTTAAAATTATAAATTTAATTTATAGATTATTAAATAAATTTTTTCGTTACAATGAAAAACCATAATTAAATATTTTGTGTAAAATTCTCATTTAGATCTTTTCTACATCCACGACTTCTTTTTTGAGTTTGTCAAACATTGCGATTTGGACGAATGGAAATTCAGAAAAGTTATAAGATTATCCATAAGTCGTTCAACGAAAGTGTACTGTTTACTATTAGTATTAAATGGTTCAAAGAAATTTAATAATGCAGTGTATTGCGGGCACAAAAGTTTCTAGACGCCCTTATAGACCCAAAATTTTAAATTAAACACCCCCAAATATTTTTTAAGTTTAACAAGAGTACTATCCTCTAATTCAACCTTATTATTTAATTCAACTAGAATTGCAAAATTTTAAATTATACTGGATCTTAACAAAAAGGTCAAAACCACAAAATTGAATTGGATCTTAGATCATCAACTATTTAAAATTGATTTAATATAATCCAAATGAATAGTATTGAATAATTACTTTCGAAGAATATTATATATATTATTTTTATGTATATGCTTATTTCATATATTTTTTATTCGTAGTATTAGCAATTATTAATATAAAGTAAAGAAGATAAAAGATTTTTTTATATTATAAGAAAGTAAAAATATTTACACAAAAGCAAATATTATTTCACATGACTTTTATGGATATATTATATTTTTATCTATAATAAATTTAAGAATAAAATATATATATATATATTTTAATTTTTTTAAAAAAATTTAATATTTAATTTATTTTATTTTTTTCTAGCATTTCAAATATATCCTTAAGATTAACATCGTTAGTGAAAATACTAATGTGGTAATTATATATTGATGTGTTACTAACGTACGACAACAATCCACGTTTTAATGATATATCAGCAGATGATTGTCATGTCATATTTTTTTTTTTGGTGTCTAAACAAGGAAAGAAACAAAGCAAAAACTATCCTAAATCCGAGCGGATGATTCGTTGGAGATCAACACAAGGCTCAGACCAAATAACATGATTAGAGTTATTCTTGGCACCATATTTAGCCATCCAATCCGCAGCTCTATTTGCTTCTCGGGACACCCATTCAACGTGAACAAGCCAAGGACGAGATAAAAGCTCCTGAATCTTGTGAACCAAATCTGTTACTTCAGATGAATACCCACTTGTAAGCTCATGCATGATGGGCAGAATGTCAAGGCAATCCGTTGCACATATAATATCCCTCAAACCGCAATCCCAAGCTAAAACCAGCCCCCTCCAAGCAGCAAATAATTCACATCTGATTATAGACCAAGGGGGAATGCTTCCAGAGCAGCCCGAGATCCAATCTCCCTTAGAATCTCTAATAATACACCCAAATCCCGCTAAATTTGAATCCATATACAAGCTTGCATCACAATTAACTTTAAAACTATTACCTACCGGTGGTTCCCAACACAGGCAATTTCGGAGAGACCTAAAGGCATTGTTTCGATTCCTGTAAACCTATAAGTCATTGGCAGTAATTCTGGCCAAGGCAACAACCTTGTGGTCTGTCCAAGGGTTGTCAGTATTGAATATGTCATTGCACCTATGTCTCCATACCCACCAAAGCCCTGCACCAAAGGACGCCTCATTGTTAGCCAAGGCCTTCCGAAACCACTCTTCAAGAGCAGTACCAGTCGTCGAGTCCAGGATACTAGGATCCAACATATACCAAATTGCCTTTGATCGTTCACAGTCTCTAAGGCAATGCTCCATAGTCTCCTGCGCCTTGTTACATCTCTTACACATATCTGAAGAAGCTAAATGCCGCTTGAATCGAAAGGTCTCAGTTGGTAGAGCATCATGTAAGCCAAGCCACATAGTAAATTTGAACTTCTCTGGAATGTTTGTGTTCCACAACCAGTTCCAATTACTATTGGCATTCCAATTTAATGCTTTCTTTAATAACCATCTGTAACCCTCCCTTGCACTATACTTTTTTGATGCTGCAGGCCACCACTCCCACTGTGGCTCCAACTCAGTCGAACTAGGATATCTCAGACCACAAATAAACTGCTTAATCTCATGCGGAATAGGCGTGGTAAGACTATCAACCTCCCAAGACACCCCTTTCCACAAGTCAGCCACCATGAAATCTGATTCAGAAATATGTACATAAGGAACAAGGTTGCAAAGTTTACCAAAAGGAGTCCACTCATCATACCAAACTGATTTGTGGACATCTCCAATATTCCAATGAAGCCCTTCCTTGAGATGCTCATAGGCACTAACAATGTTCTTCCAGGTAGCCGATGAAGAATTTCTACTGTTTCCGTTCATACCAGATTGATTCCTGAGATATTTATGCTTCAAAACCTGCACCCATAACTTCTCACTATTGTTTAGACAATCCCATACCAACTTTCCCAAAAGCGCCATGTTAGCACAGGAAGTATCCCTAATACCCAATCCTCCTGCCTTTTTAGGAGTTATGGCGACCTCCCACATGACCAGAGGCAGCCCTTTTCCAGTCGCTTGGCCTTTCCACAAGAACTGTCTCATTAAGGAATCAATTTTATTACATGCATACTTCGGGAGAAGAGAAATTTGCATTTCATAAACTGGGATAGAGGCCATAACCGATTTAACAAGACAAAGCCTCCCTGCCTTATTTAGTAGGCGTCCTTTCCAACTGGAGAGCTTTCTCGAAATTTTTTCAATAACCTCCTGAGCCGTCTTCCTGGAAGCTCTGGCATGACCGATGTTAATTCCCAGATATTTACCCAAATCATTGCAGAAACGGATGTTAGAGACCCCTGAGAGAACCTCTTTTCTCCTCTCTGACACCCTCTTGGAACACTGGGCCTTTGACTTATGAAGATTTACCTTTAAACCTGACGCTCTAGAAAACAAGTCCAAACAATGCATGACCTCTATTACTTGAGCTTTTGATGCCTTACAGAAAAGCAAAAGATCATCTGCAAACATCAAATGAGAGAGTCGTGGTCCGTTCCTAGAAACCGCAACTGGGTTCCACAAACCTTGGGAAACTCTATGAGAGATAAAGCAAGCAAGCATTTCCATACAGAGTACAAATAGATAAGGAGACATAGGATCTCCTTGCCTCAACCCTCTCTTTGGATTGAAATTTTGGAGCCTGTTCCCATTCCACAAAACTGCCAATGAAGAGGAAGTCACACAATTCAATATAAGATTAATGGTAGCCTTTGGAAACCCAAACCGGACCAAAGTAGCTTCCAAAAAACGCCAGTCTACCCTGTCATAAGCTTTTTCCAAATCAATCTTGAATGCCATGGTCCCTTTTCGAGACTTAGTGTTCCTCATGAAGTGCATAATCTCCTGAGCAATGATAATATTCTCTGTGGTTCCTCGTCCTGGAATGAACCCTCCTTGCAAAGGACCAATGATCTCCGACAGGAAAGGTCTGAACCTGTTAACTAGAACCTTTGTGACAATTTTATAAATTACATTACATAAGCTAATAGGCCGAAACTCCCGTAAGGAAGAGGGAACTTCCACTTTAGGAATTAGAACAATTAGAGTATCGAAAATAGCCGCATTCATTGGCTCACCCTCAAAAGCTCGCTTGACCAGTCCACACACATCGTTGCTAAGAGAGTCCCAGAACTCTTTGTAGAAAATTGCTTGAAATCCATCTGGCCCTGGGGCTTTAAACGAACTCATGGTCATCACAGCTCTTTTAACCTCTTCAGACGTCACCGGTTCCACTAACTTTTGACAAGCCTCAGTACTAAGAGACGGACAAGGAAAAGGCCCCATGGCGTCCAGGTCAATATCCTCCCTTGTAGAAAAGAGCTTTTGAAAGAAAGAATTTGCCGCCATTTCTAGAGTCGTAGTCTCCGTGGCCCAAGACCCATCCTCCAAAAATAACCCATGAATTTTGTTCCTCTTTCTCCTGATAACTGTCTGCAGATGAAAAAATTTTGTATTTCTGTCTCCACATCTCACCCATTGTTCTCTAGATTTTTGATACCACAACAGCTCTTCTTGAAGAAGGACAGCATTCAGTTCCTGATGCAAAACTTGCTCTTTGATCCTAAGCTGTTGATCCTCCCGACTCTCTAGAGTAATCTGGACGTCATTCAAAAGCCTCTCCAACTCCCTTTTCTTAACAAAAATATTACCAAAAACCTTTTTATTGAAGCTAGTTGCCTCTTTTTGAACCTCCAACAAACATTTGACTACATCCGGAGCTCCTCTATTCCAAGCTGTATCAACAACATTCCTAAAAAGAGGATGAGTCATCCACGCAGCCTGGAATCTGAACGGACGATGGCCCTTAGTAGCCCTCTCTACCATCTTTCACCTAGTGAACAATGGGCAATGATCAGAGTGAAGGCGCGCCAGCACCTCAGTATAAGCCTCCGGAAACATTAGTCGCCAGTCCTGGTTGATGACTGCTCTATCAAGCTTCTTAGCCACCTGCACCCCACCTTTCACCTTCCTGTACCAAGTGAATCTTCTCCCAATAGCCCCCATATCAAACAGCCCACAATCCTCTAATATTTCCGCAAATTGTTCTGCTCTGGCAAGTCTAAACTGCCCCCCTCTAACTTCACTCTGCCACAGAACATCATTAAAGTCCCCTAACACAATCCAAGGTCCGTGGATCATATTAGCAATCCTTGTCAAGTCACCCCACAGTTCTTTACGCCGATGTATATGCGGATTAGCATACACCGCACTGCAGTAACTAGATGTATTGCCCATAGTGATTTCAAAACTGATACATTGATCAACTACATCCAATACTCTCACAGAAATATTTGAATTTGAACATAAAACCCAGATACCCCCACTATGACCATTAGCCTCAACAATACCAACACCCTGGTAACCTAGATTATTCCAAAAAGATTTCATCCTCTCGAAAGCAATATGGGTTTCAAACAGAATGAAAAAAGTAGGGTGAAATTTATTCACTAACTCCTTACTATGAACCCGGGCCAATTTATTAGAGGCACCTCTAATATTCCAAAATAGAAAGCTTAAATCTAAATAATCCATAAAACAATTTGTATTGTAAAATGACCAACCTCAGCTGAAGTCCCTAACGAGATGATGAAGATCCACCATTATATCCCCCTGAGACTTGCTTGTCCTTGTCCAGTTGTTGCCCAGTTTGTCTGTGTCCCTCCACTAACAACCCTTCCAATTCACCGATTTGCTGCTTGCTAGTGTCGCCAAGGCAGTCCGGAGTCGACGGCGAATTCTGCAAAGAAGAAGGGCGCAACCTCTTGTGTCCGTTTTTGATAATGGCAGTGAAAGTCGGCACCGCAACGGAGATAGCTTTGCCCTTCACCCCTTGCTGTTTGGAAGATGCCATGCGTGCCTTAGATCCGCTAACCGACCTGGTCTTCATCCCTGATTCGGCTCCTCTCATACGTAACCCAAAGTCACGGTTCTGGTCCAATTTTTTATTTGAGCGCACCGGCATTTTGTCTTTAGAGGTTTATTGGGCTTTGTTTGATTGGCTCAATTTTTCTCTCTTTTTACCGTTGACTTTGGTCTAGCCAGCCTCATTTTTCAAATGCTGGACCCCACTTCCTTCATATACAATGTATCATCTAATTCCTCCCCAATTTCTGCAACTATCACTGACTCTTTGGGATTGCATCCAAATTCAAAAATTTTCTCTTTTGAGGCTTCCTGTGGTTGCACCACTCGGGCCGCCGTCTCGGTCACTGATGTTTCCTTTCGATCCATCCTTTCTGACTCTATTGAGGTCATTCTGCAGTCAGTTGCTGGATGTCCGAAACAATTGCACTTGTCACAAATAAGGTGTAAGCATTCATACTCTACCTTATATTCAAACTCATCGACAATCACACTCCGGACCACCGGCAAACCAAGATTAATTTGCACGCAAGCCCGAGCAAATTTTCCCCTCTCTGCCAACTTAGTAGCCAGATCCACCTTGACTGGTCTTCCCACAGCAGAAGCAATTATCATCATGACTTTATCCTGATAGTACCATATGCTCAAATCAGAGATTCGAATCCAAATCATAGTCTCCCTGATAGTATCCTCACAAGGTTTAAAATCCGGTGTCCATGGCTTGACCGCAATATAGTGACCGAAGATCATCCATGGCCCCCCTAGTAAAACCTTCTCTCGATCGTCCATGCGATCAAATTTAACGAGGAAGTACCCAAAACCCACATCCAAGATTTCATATCCACCGGTGATCCTCCATACCCCTTTCAGTTTGTGAAACATTGCCGTGTAACTAAGGTTTTTTCCAAGAACCTTAATCACAATTGCTTCCTTGTATGGTTCAGAAAGGATGTTCCTAGCCTCTTCGGAGAAGCAAACTCTTGGAGGCATAGGATCTCCTTGTTTTCCAGTGACCACTGCCATGGAATCCTCATCTAGAGCTTCAGCCCGGTTTATCCCTGTGGCTACCGTAGAACCAATAACCTTGTCACAGAACGAAATCTTGGAAGTTACCCTAGGACTAAGGTCGCCCTTACTTGATCCCTCCTTTACACCTGATGCAAACCCTCCCACACTCTCCCCCTTGTATCTTTCGATGGCATGGCCATCTTCTTCACCGTGTTTCACCCTCAAACGCTCTCTCCCGCTCTCTCTATATGGATTTGAATATATAAAATAAACTAATGAAAATATGTTAATGTCTTTAATTAATTTGATGAGCGGAACTATTTACACTTTTTTTATTTGTCTATTTACGATTTATTTTTAATATTTTAAATACCATCTCTATATATATAATCAATTTGATTTTGTCTCAAAACTAGCACCATAAAGGAAGATAATTTATTTGTTTGTTTTTTACAATTTATTGTCATGTCATATGTTATCTAATTAATGAGTATAATTAAAATATATTAAAATTTTAATTCGGGATAAAATTAAAATCAACCATTAAAAATGAAATTAAGATAAAACATAAATGTTGAGAATAAAAATAATATTTACTATAACAAAAATAGTATTTACTATTTGTTCCGAAATGTTTGACTAAACTATTTGCAAAGATTGAGTTTGTTGTGAAAGAGATACAAGCTCTAGAAAAAGACTTCGCCTTGTAGTACCTACAAGAATTTCTGATGACAAAAATAATAGGTATTTTAATGGAGTAGTGTGTGTTAAAACTGCACTTTAATTATTTGAGTTAGTGAAGTATTTATAGTGATACTAATGTAAGTGATCACTTTATAATGAAATTTAAAAAAGTTTTAGAAGGGTCTCGTCAGGGAGATAATAAACTAAACATCTTCCCAAAAGCTTAAACTAATTTTGGGGTTTACAAAGGATCGAACTCTTGACCTTTTGGATCTAACGCTCTAATACCACGTCATGATAACACTCATCCAAAAAAATTCAGCTGATGAGAAAATGTAACACTAATGGTTATATCTCTAATACTCTATAAACTTCCATTGTACATATTGTACAACTATTCCATTGGTTCCTCATACTTTTCCATTTTAGAATCGTGAATTTTGAACAAGAGAGAGCAGAACACCAAAGAAAGAAAGAAAAGATTGAGAAGAGAAAAATAGAAGGTAGAAGCTAAAATTAAGAAAAAAATAAAGAGAGAACGAATATACTCACACTTCTAAAGTTACAGCAATAGCTTATATATATAAACAAGACAAAAATATGTATAATTGCCTTACACCAAAACTCACTCAAAACAGAATATACCACCAAATAAAACCAAACTAACTACTTCTATAATTCTGTTATGAATAAAGATTTAGAATCTTTATCTTTTCTCTCTTTTACACCCCCTCAAACTCGAATATGGTCGAAGAGCAACTCGTAGTTTGATCCTCAATTTCTCAAAGGAAGTAGCAGATATAAGCTTGGTAAGGATATGTGTAATCTACTCAGCACTTGGAATGTGCACAATATGTAGAGAGTTGTTCCTCAACTTATCTCTAATGAGCTAAACTTCAAGTTGAAAATGATTCATCTTATCATGGAGAATTGGATTATGCATAAGGAGAACGGGCTCAGGTTATCATATTGAATCGTAGGAGGAGTCAGCTGAGAGACATCTAGTTCATGAAGAATATTTCGCAGCCAGACCAATTCAGCTTCACAAGACGCCAAGCTCCTTAATTCTTCCTCTGTAGAACTTCTGCTTATAGTAGACTGCTTCCTACATGACCAAGACACTAAATTAGTCTCAAAATAGACACAAAATTCATATACTGACCTTTTATTATCAATGTCAGCAGCCCAATCTGAGTTTGAAAACGCATAAAGCCTTATGTCAGCGCATTTATGAAAGGCCAAGCCAAGTTCCTTCGTTCCTTGCAAGTATCTGAGGATTCTCTTTGTAACTTTTCAGTGAGGAAAAAGAGGAGCATGCATGAATTGACTGATTTTGTTAACTACAAATGAGAGATCTAGTCAAGTGATGATAAGATATTGCAAGAAACCAATCACAGTTCTAAACAACTTTGGATCTTCAAAAGTTTCAGCACCTGAAGACAAAAGCTACAAAGAAGAAACTATTGGAGTTGGCATAGGAGAAGCCTCTCTCATGCCTACTTTAGACAATAAATCTGTTATATATTTTGTTTGAGACAAATATAAGATTCTATTACTTGTATGTTGGACTTCAACACCCAAGAAATAACTCAAAGTTCCTAAATTCTTCAAAGAGAAAAAATCTGATTAAGTTGCCTAATCATAGAATTTACATGAGTAGAATTCTTTTTAGTTACAATTATATCATCGGCATAACACAAAATATAAATCAAATTAAAGAATCTATAGTTCTTCGAATAAATGAAGAGGTATCAGAATTAGCACTTTTAAAACCAAACTGATTCAAGGTATTACTTAACTTTAGAAACCATTTCTTTGGGGCTTGCTTTAAGCCATAAAGGAACTTGTTCAACATACAAACATGAGTATCACTATGTTGTTCAAAACCAATAGATTGAGACATGTAAATAATATGCTGTAAATCCTTATTTAAAAAAGTGTTGTTGAAATCAAATTGTCTAATAATCCAATTTCTAGAGAGAGCTATACTTAAAACTAGTCTAACGGTAGTAGGTGAGATAACTAGACTAAAAATTTGTTCAAAATCAAATCCCTCTTGTTGATGAAATTTTTGAGCAACTAACCTAACTTTATACTTTTGAATAGACCCATCAGGTAGCCTTTTAATAGTGTAAAGCCATCTGCAGTCAATAATTTTGGCATTCAGTGGTTTGGAAACTAAATCTCAAGTTTTTATTCTCATAAGAGCATTATACTCTTCAATCATAGCTCTATGTCAATGTGAAAAACTAAGAGCAACCTCGAAAGTTTTTGGTATATAATCTGCATGAGAAGTACTGTTAACAGTAGCAGTATAGATCTTTAGTTTAGAATGTCCAATTTTAGACCTGATAGCCATATGATGAATATTATGAGATTCTTTAATTTGACTTGACTTATTATGAGATTCTTTAATTGGACCGTATGGAGCTCTGGCTCCCATTTGCAATCGTGATTTTAAAATCAGAAGGGTGCACAACGAGTAAGGAGATGAAAAATCAGAAAAAAATAGAAAAAAGAAGTAAGGGAAGCAATTTAGGATATAAAAAAGGACAATGACCAAATTGGAGCTAATAAAATTTTATGCCATATATCATCTAACTGTTACTGTATCCAGTGTGGCAAGAATTGGCTACGTCACTGACGGCGTCAGTGCTTCGGTGACGAAAAAAAGGGGGAAAGACTAACGTGGTGCATTTTTTTTAATCTAGAGGACTAATTTAGTGCAATTAAAATTTCGAGAACTAAATCAGTGTAACTCGCCAATCTCAGGAACCAAAGTGGGGCTTAACTCTAACTAAAGGAGAAGAATTAGAATGTTGATTGTTAAGGTTAGTATTAAAATCTTGATGATTGTTAGTATAAAAAGCATTGGAATTATGATTGGCAGTGACAATGTAATTTTGAAAAGCAGAACTAACAGCATAATTATCAATAGAAGTAGTAGCATTATTATTATTTGGTAATAATGAAACAGGAACCATTGAAGAATAAATAATGCTTAATATCTGATCATTGCTGTTAGGAACCTGTGATGAGTTCTCAGAAAAAGATTTGTGAAATAATTCAAAATATGGAAACTCATATTCACTAAACTTTACATGCCTAGATACATAAATCTTGCCAGTAGAATCAAGACATTTGTAGCCTGTATAAGTTGTGGCATAGCCTAAAAATAAAACATTTGTGGGATCTAGATTCAAGTACTAGAATAAGGTCGCAGCAATGGATAACAAGAATAGCAAAAAAATTTTAAAAAATTATAATATGGTTTCTAATGTAATAAAATTTCATATGGTGATTTATTTGCCAAAATAGAAGTAGGTAATCTATTAATTAAATATGTTGAGGTAATAACAACTTCATCCCAATAGATTAAAGGCATAGACACAGTGAATAGCATAGACAAATTCATTTCAATGAGATGTCTATGCTTCCTCTCTGCACAGCAATTTTGCTCAAGAACATAAGGATATGAAAAATGATATGAAATGCCTTCTTATGCAATGAAATTAGCAAAAACAAGATATTTGTATTCACCTCAATTATCATATTGGAGTTTTTTAATTTTACAATTAATAAGATTCTCCATGAGATTTTTATATTGTTTAAAAGCATATAACACCTGGGATTTATTAACAAGCAAAAAAGTACAAGTATACCTACTAAATGCATCTATAAAAGTCACATAATATCAATAACTAAGATGAGAGACAACAGGAGAAGGGCCCCAAACATCGCTATAAACAAATTATAAAAGTGCATCGTAAGATGTATTAGAATCAGAAAAAGGCAGTTTATGCATTTTAGTTTTAGCACAATTTTTACAGATCTTAGAAATTAAATCAAAACTAAAACTATTATAAGCTATATTACATTGATTGAGAACTAATTGAACTGTTTTGGTGACAGAATGACCTAAGCATTTGTACTATAGACCAAAATCAGAATAGAAAATAGAAAAACATAAAGAGTATTAAGGACCTATGAAGATTGAAGCATAGAAACATTCACAAACTGATAAAGACCTCCTCTTCTAAAACTAGGGCCGTCAAAATGGGCTAAACCCATCGGGCCAGCCCGTTTACCCGTTTAAATGGGCGGGCTTTGCCCCTAAAATTAAGCCCGTTTAAATTTCGGGCTAAACGGGCTGAGCCCGATTAACCCGAAAAAAATGACGGGTTAAACGGGCTAGCCCGCGGGCTAAACGGGTGGCCCGTTTAATTTTTTTTTCATTTTTTTAAAAAAAAGTAACACTTTTAGCTAATATTTTTCCCGATCCGATCCGAAAATCCGACCCATCAACTAAAAAAAAATTTTTTTAAATGGTTTTTGACCTAAAAGTGGTATTTTTTGTCAAAATATTTTTCAAAAAATAAAATAAAATGATAAACGGGCTGGCCCGTTTAACCCATCGGGCTGACTATAAATTGGCCGGGCTAAAAAATTTTCGCCCGCGAATAAAACGGGCTTAAATGGGCCAGCCCGTTTAACCCATGGGTTTAATGGGCTGGGCCTAAATGGGCCGGGCTAGCCCGTTTGACAGCCCTATCTAAAACCTTGTAGAAGAACTCTCTTGATGAACTAACAATGAACAACACAATAAGTTGCATGAAATTCAAAATAAACAAAATTAACTTGAGTAAATTTAGATACACTTATTAGGTTCTTAGTGATGTGTGGTATGTGTATGAGCTGTTGTAATGGAAACCATCGTTTAGAATCCAAAGAATGCAAAAATGAACTACCAATATGAGATATAGAGCTACTTGAACCATTGCCAACTTGAACCTGATCAGAGCCATTATACTCTGAGCAAGAAAGAAAGTTAGATTGATTTGGAGTCACATGATGCGAAGCTCCTATGTCTGGATACCATGCTGGATCAGATATGGTGGATGATGCAACAAGAAAGGCTTGTGGATTATGAAAAGATGGAATTGGTGGTAGAGGAGTGGAAGCTGTGAAAGTGTTTTGTGATGAAGAGGGGGATGTAGAGTGAAAACCATACGTGTGTGGCCTGAATGACTGAGACTGAGAAGGGAGTGGAAGTTCTTGGTTAGATCGATGGAAGTAGTGCCAAGCAATGTGATCAAAACAGCCAATACTTGACACTGAGGTCTGGGAGAAGTATAGAAGGACCTTCCCCCTCTGGTTTGTCTTCCTCTTCCTCGTCTAGTCGTCTTCCTCTAGTTCCATGATTGAAATTTGGAATGGATGGAAAGGAAGTTTGTGTGAGGTTCGCTTGCATCACCAAATTCTCTGGCTTTCGATACTTATCAAGCATTTCATCATGAGTTAGCAGCATAGTTTCAAGCTCACAAAAATTAAACATTTCTGGTTTTAAATTGACAGTAGTCATAAGCATTTGATAATCTTCATTAAGTCCTTTAAGAATAGATTTAACCTGTTTTTCTGGTTTGAGAGGCTTTTCCAAGGCTACGAAAGAATTTGCAATCGTTTTTATTTTGGAAATATACTCTGACGCGGTGAGATTGTGTATCTTGATATTCTAGAGTTGTGCCTTCAATTGCTTAACCCTAAAATTTGTTGACTCCTCAAAATAAGACTCAATATTATGCCAAATTTAATAGCTATAGACACATCCAACCATTTTGGTTTGAAAAACTGAGTCCATAAAGGTCAATAACCAGAAAATTAGGTTTTGGTCATCTTGGATCCATTGTGTGTATTATGAAGATTCGATCCTAGCAATTTAATTTTTCGAATTATCAAAACATGCAGGAATCTTTTTTTGATGCAGATGATCTTCCAATATTATTATTTATACTCACGTAATTAATTATGGTGAGAAAAATATAGTAAGAAATTTAGAAGACCAACTTAAAATATTCTATTTCTGTGGCTAATATTTATTTTTTACACAACTTTTATAAATTTGCTCTAATAAATAATGAGAATGTCAAATTAAATTATGGCCTAATTCTTTTTTTTTTTTTCGGTGAAGGCTAATAACAATAGCAAGTAGCAGTCACAGGACAAGAGGATGGAATGACAGAAGATGAAGAAGATGAAGAAGATGAACAACACGACAACAGCGTAGCAGCTTGCTTAATAATGATGGAAGTTGGAAGACCTCCAATTTCTCTGTGTTATGACCCAACACTTAGGCTTTTGTATTTTTATTCCATTATGAATAAAAATCTCTTTCTTTAGGGGGAGAAAAAAAGAAAAAAGGCTAGGATCATTTCTTTTCAATTCGCACAAGAAGCATATGTGATATAAGCTCAATTAATATCAAATAAATTCTATTCATTCCTCTGCAAACGAGGGAATTCTTAAGAGTTTTCTCAATCTATGCTTAAGTTCAACAGGCTTGTCAAAGTGTCTTAATGAGATCTATCGGTAACGTGGTTGAATTCATATATGACTCCGTCAACCAATAATGGACAGTCATATATAGTACGGAGGGCGAAAATAAATAAAAAGAAGAAAAAGAATTGAAAAGAAAAAATTGGCTAAGTAGCATTAACAAATAAATTCAAAAAAAAAAGTATTTTCTTTTTATATTGATGAAGTGGGGTACAAATTACAAAGACTCAAATTTTACTATGCGGTGCCACACAGGAAGGAAAGTAAAAAAAATTAAGAAAGGGGGCACGCTTATTAGAAATGAAGCACACAAATTTGGTTTTTGTAATCAATAGAGAGCAGGGTTAGCCAAAACGTAACCCTCAATGGCCTTGAAGAGAGCTTCACCCTTGACCTTCCCCTTCTTCATGGCTTCCTCATCTGGCTTTGCATCTCCTTTGGAGTGGAACTTCACACTCAGCTTCCCTATGGATCCTCCGTTGGGTCCTTGTACCAGCTTTGTCTCAAATGTTATCTTCTCCGCCGTGGGAGGCAGAGCCACTCCTCCAACAACGCTGTAGTTGTATGCATAGTTAGCCTCATCTATTGCCTCCACCTTGTGCAAGATAAACTTGGTTTCCGCACCTGCATATTTATCATTATTATTACAATTCACAATCCATAATTATTTCATCTACTAATTTTGTCTAATAAAATTTTTTGAAGAAATGCTTGTACTTTTAAAAAATCATAACAATTTTATTTTGTATAGTAAATAAAAAAAATTCGTATGCTTGTGTTTAGCTTTAAAAAACTAAAAATACTTTTGAAAACAATTAAAAAAAACTTTTTAAAATTAATTTATATTTATTAAAATTAAAAAATTTAATATAATTTTATCTAAATTTAATTTTTATATTAATATCTGTCATATAAGTCTAGGAAACTAACATTTTTATTAAAATTTGTTCAATACTTAATCAGTAGAAAAAATGGTCATGACTGAATTGAATAGTTACTGACCCTCGACAATGGTGAGTTTCTTGATGGTTCCGGGACCACCGTTTCCCTCAACGATTTCAACACTCTTGACGTCATCAATAATCTTAGGGGTGATGGAGTCGGCATTTTTCATAGCATTGTAAAGCTTAGCAGGGGGGACGGTGGAGGTGATTTCATCCTCGAATGTAAAGACGGCCATGCTTGTTGAATATATGTCGATGATAAAGAAGAAAATGTAAAGTAATTAAGAATGAGTGTGTGGTTGATGAAGAAGAGAGGAGTAGTGGCTTGTATTTATAGGCACTGCCCTGTGGGATGTGGTGCTGTGATCTCAAACCACAGTGTGAACATACCACAGCCTTTGTTGTTTCCTCCATTTCTTTCTTTTTTTCTAAGGAAACAAAATTAAATGGTTATCAAAATTTATTATTGTTTTAGTATTTTTAATAATTGTTTTAATATATTTAATTTAGCAATTTAATAATATAATTTTAGTCTATATTTTTAAATATTATTGACTAATTATTGATCAAAAATAATAAATTCTACTAAATATCTAACATTTTTTTTATATTGCGTATTAGTCCTCATTAATCATACGTTATATACAACGGCATATAGTTGACATAAAGAAAATAAAGTAGAAAACTATTTAATCAAGTATATTTTCTATTTTTATAAATGAAAAATAAAAAATGAAAATAAGATTATTAACTAAAAAACTGTTAATCACTTAAACATATATACATTTTGAATTGAAAAACTTATTTCTCTTTAAGAAGAAACATATATTCTATTGGTTATTTGTTAAAATCTTTAGTAAAAGATCTCGTATGTGCGTGATTTTGGTTTTTAAAAGATTAAATACTTTAACAAAAATACTATTTGTATACAAAATCAACCATTAAAAAAAATAACCACTAAAATCAGTTATCAATGTATTTATATATGATGAGTTTGGAAAACTCTAAATTAATATTTGTGGTGACTAAACATTATTAATATAATTGATTGCAAAATTAATTTTAGATTAAATATTGATTAAAATAATTTTATAATGCAGATTTATATTGGGTCGAAAATTAAAATGAAATGTTGCAAGCCAAGTATGAATTTTTTATTCAATATTGATTCAAAAATTATTCAATAAAATTAAGCTGAATTATTATTAAAGTTATTAAGTCAGATTGAATTATTACTATTAGCACAAATTGCAATTTTTGTTAAAAAGACCAACATACAAATTTATATTGGGCCGAAAATTAAAATGAAATATTGCAAGCCAAGTGTGAATTTTTTATTCAGCATTGATTCAAAAATTATTCAATAAAATTAAGCTGAATTATTATTGAAGTTATTGAACCAGATTGAATTATTACTATTAGCACAAATTGCAATTTTTGCTAAAAAGACCAATACATGGTCCGAATCCAATAAGCAAAGAAAAGCCAAGTTCCATTGCTTCCAACGGATCTCCTTATTCATCATGTGATGGAATTCAAAATTTTATTAAGATAAATTAATTCAGTCCTTAAAACAATGAGAGAGAAATTATGATTGATTTAATGGCTCCTTTAATGATGCACGCCACCGAGAAATAAAGGGAAGTAGACATTTAATTTGCTTTATTAAAATACATTAGTTAATGTTCAAAGTTCTCTTTCTTCTCTCTCAACTTTCTTCATCTCTTTCGGTCCTTACACAGCCAGTCATGGAAGCTACATTGAGCTACCGAAAAGAAGGAAATGCACGCTACAAGAACATCGAAATGATGGCAAGAAAAAACAAACAAAAAGTATGTTGTGGCTAAGATTCTCATTCACTTGTGGTAAGATTTGGTGATGAGATCTTGGCTCTTTCATACCAAAAATAGTTGAAGAAGATTTCGGCCAGCAAGGAGAAGATCTTTGAAGGGATGGCTTGACTCTGATCTTGCTCAACCACCATAGGAGGTAGCTACAGTGGCTACATGATGGAAGAGGCAGAGATAGGAGCAGATGAAGCTATCATCATCATGAAGCATCAAGGGCCAGGAGTTCATTTTGGAGAACAAGAAAAGATGAAGGGCTCAGATTGATGAAGATTGGTGACCAAGGAAGGACTAGAGGTAACTGCATGTTGGGTTTTGCATGGGTTATCTCTTCTCTCTATGGCCGAACCGGTTCTGTTTTTGAAGAAGAAGAAGTTTAGCTTGGTTTGTTTGGTTTCAACCTTGAAGGCTTCTCTCTATAAGTAAGAGTGAACAGTCAGGGTTTGAAGTAAGGAAAAGAAGTGAGAGTGCAAGGCACAGTGTTCTCATAGCTACCTAAGCTAGCAGTTTTTTCTTCTCCTTTAATGTATTCTGTTTTATATTTTTCTGTTTAATTTTGTCATGTCTTGAGTCTCATGGAAAAAAGGTAAACATTGAAGTTTGTATGAAAAAGCCATAAAGCGAAAAATGTCAGAGAGTGCAAAATTAAAAGAAAAAGGCATAGATGTCCTTAGAGTTTCTTTATATATCTGTGTTGTGTATCATGATTCTGTGGGAATCCCCTTGTAAGTTGGGTTAGCACTTTACAGTTGAAACCTTGGCAGTGACCAAGTCAAGTTCAGGATTGGGTTTAGAATTCTGGATTTGTCCTAGATAGGAAGAGTAGTTCCTAGGGAGAATTGGTGCTTGTAATCAAGAATGATTATAGTGAAATTCTATCATTGTTGTGATGGAGACTGGATGTAGGCTGCACTGCACTTAGCAGTTGAACCAGGATATATTTGGATGTAATTCTCTTTCTCTTCTACTCCATTTTCTGTTTCTGCTGTATGGGAGATAAAACCGCAAAATATCTCGTGCCAAGTGACGAGACAAAAAAAAAGTCTCGTGACTAGGAACGAAACAAAAATCAAATAAACCTTCAGAAGTTATTTCAAAGACCAGCTAAAGTTCTAAAGTGAAAATGAGCTAAGATTCAACCTCCTTCTCTTAGCCATTGAAATCATCAATATATAAATACATATGTGGTTTAATTTATTTTTAATATATATTTATATTTCAACATGTATTTTATACTTAATGTACATATAGCATAACTTATATTTTAAATTGGTCCCAAAAATCATGCTTTTAAGAATGAAACCAAAAGGAGTCTTTTGACCAATTCAGCTCTATAAAAAATATATTTGCATTAAATTATTGCTGAAAAATTAGATAAATCGATGACAATAAATTATAATTCAAATGATATAATTTTTTTATACTTATTTAGAATTTACGAGTTTGACTTTTTCCATCTTTAAAAAAATAGATAAATCGATTGCTAACCGGAAAACTGATTAAATCAGTAAGGATTCACACGGTTTAGCATGTTGATTTTTCAGAAAAAATTTAATGAACCAAATAAGTTAAATTCTATAATTCTATTATCTAACTAACACAGCAATTTAATTTGTTATAAATATTCTGTAGGACACAAATTTGAGACATATAATCTTTTCAAAACCAAATTAACGGATAATCTTTTAGTAAAGATTTTGACCATTGATTCATCTTTTATTTCATTAGTATTACATCCTCATTTTTCATTGTTTAAATCAAATTAAACCTCACTACTTTCTACGTAAAGTATATAAATAATTAATTTTAGTGTACACTTAAGCATATTGGTATAGCTTATTTGGGTGAGCTTCTAAAAAAAGATCTTTTTTTGAGTTATCTGTTTTTAAAAGATCTTATAGAGAAGTAAAAGTAATTTTATGTTTGGATATCTCATGTAAAAAATTTTTTTTATCTATTAATTATGTTTGGGTATAACAATATAAAAGTACTTTTTTGTTTATTTATTACATGAAAAATATATTTTTTAAGGAAAAAAGATCTTTTAAAAAAGATGTAAATTACAACTTTTCAAAAAAGATCTTTTTTATTTTACTGGTATTTTTACTTTTACTACTAGAAATTTGCCAAACACGTTAAAAAATAAAAAAAAAATCTTTTTTCATTGTAAAAAATTTTTTTTTTAACAAAATAATAGCGCCCAAACATGCACTATATATGAAGACAAGCTTAAATATATGATACACTTTATTTTTATAAAATAAATAGGTCATCCTTTCAATTCATTTTAATATAAACACAACAATTGACAAAATAACAAAACATAATAGGTTTGGATCTTAATTTATAGTAATCTCAATGGTTTCAAAACCAATAATTAGTAGTGGTGGTTTCGTTAGCTTTTTGTATCATATATGTTCTAGTTTTAAAGTTAATTGCTTATATATATAAGGAAAGTGTCTAATTTTATTATCATCATACAATAAAATTCTTAAAATTATAAATTTAATTTATAAATTATTAAATAAATTTTTTCGTTACAATGATAAACCATAATTAAATATTTTGTGTAAAATTCTCTTTTAGATCTTTTCTACGCACTTCTTTTTTGAGTTTGTCAAATATTACGATTTGGACGAATGGAAATTCAGAGAAGTTATAAATAATATAAGATTATCCATAAGTCGTTCAACGAATGTGTACTGTTTACTATCGAGAGAAATTTAATAATGCAGTGTATTGCGGGCACAAAAGTTTATAGACGCCCTTCTAGAGCCAGAATTTTAAATTAAACACCCCCATCTCCAAAACATATTCTTTAAGTTTAAGAGAGTACTGTCCTCTAATTCAACCTGGTTATTTAATTCAACTAGAATTGCAAAATTCTAAATTATATTGGATCTTAACAAAAAGGTCAAAACCACAAAATTGAATTGGATCTTTAGATCATTAAATATTTAAAATTGTTTATTATCCAAATGAATAGTATTGAATAATTACTTTCGAAGAATATTATATATACTATTTTTATGTATATACTTCTTTCATATATTTTTTATTCGTAGTATTAGAAATTGTTAATATGAAGTAGAGAAGATAAAAGATTTTTTTATATTATAAGAAAGTAAAAATATTTACACAAAAGCGAATATTATTTCTCATGATTTTTATGGCTGGATATATTATATTTTTTCATCTATAATAAGTTTAAGGATAAAGTATATTTAAAAAAAAATTAAAAAATTATTAAAAATATTTTTAACGTTTAATTTATTTTAATTTTTTTCTAGCATTTCAAATATATCTTTAATAATTAATGTCGTTAGTGAAAATGCTAATATGGCAATCATATATTAACTGGTATTTTTATCCGTAGTACTAATATTACAGAAATATAAATTTTTTACAATTATGGTCTATAGATTATACATGACACAAAAAATTTATAAAATTAAATTATTTTTACAAAAAAAATTGTAGGTTGACAAAAATTTTTGGCTAAGAGACCAATGTATATGTAGATAAAAAATCAAATAATAAGATTTTTAGTTATTATTTTTATATGAAAAATTCTAATTTTTTATTAATAATTAATTTTAATATTCATTATATAAAATTTAAAATAATTTAACATGTATACTTTTTACATTTAATTAGGTGTTAAGTCTTTTGTACAAATAGAAATAATTGATTTTTATACTTGCTATTTTAAAAATAATATTTTTCTCTATGTATATAAAAATATAATTAGATATTAGCATAAAAAATTATATTAATAGTTATAAAATTAACTCAAAATTAATTTTTTTAAAATAATAATATTTTTTATTTAAATTACATTATTTTGTTAATTTTTCTTTCTATAGAATAGAAAGATAGAAAAAATAGAGAATGAGAGAAAAGAGAGAGAAAGATAAAGATGAAAAATGAGAGTGATAGTGAGAGTTTGTTAATTTTAGAAGAAAAAAATTTATTTTAATTGTAAAAAAATATCGGATGACATATTTTGATTTGTCAAATTATTAATATAAAATATAAATTATATATAGAGTAACAATGGTAGAGAGAAATAAAAAAATAGAGAGATAGATGAGAGAATTTAGGAATAGAGTTTATTAATTTTAAAAAAAAATATTTTTTCTCAATTTTAATAAGAGAGTGTCATGTGACACATTTGATTATTAAATTAGATAGTAATATATAATACATAATATATGTATATTTTAATTCAATTTTAATATTTTAATTTTAATGCAATTAAAGAATGTCATATTGTATATTTTTATTATTAAATTAGTAATTAATCATTGACATTGATAATGATATATAAAATAGATAGAGTAGTTGAATTGGAATGAAAGAAATAGAGAAAGGAACATAGAGGAGATAACTCTTTAATTTTGGAGAGAAATATTTAATTTCAATTGCAATGAAAAAGTGACATGTGTCATATTTTGGTTGTAAAATTAGTAAGGAAAGAGAAAGAATTCTTTAATTTTGGAAGAAAAAGTTTAATTTCAATTACAATGAGAGATGTGGCACATTTTAGTTGTAAAACTAGTAAAAAAAAATTTTAATTTAAAAAAATATTTAAATCTAATCACAATAAAAAGGTAATATCTGACATATTTTAATTATAAAATTATATATATATGTATATTACTAGCGCGTGGCAACAATTTACATATCAATGATATATGAGCCTATGATTGTCACGTCATATGTTGTTCAATCGATGAGTGTAATTAAAACATATTGAAACTTTGATTCAGGATAAAATTGAAATCAATCATTAAAAATAAAATTAAGATAAAACATAAATGTTGAGAAGGAAAATAGTATTTATTATTATTTTTTGATCAAGGGAATTGGACAGCTCCCAATCTTAGATATTATACCTATATTTTACACACATAACACACTTACATACACTACCATAAATATCATGAGTTCTTAAACCAACAACTAATCTCAGTTGGAATTTGAACCCAGATACAACATTGTATGAAGCGGATAAATATGTCAACTGTGCTAGCCTCAGCTGCAGTATTTACTATTTGTTCCGAAATGTTTAACTGAACAACTTGCAAAGATTGGGCTTGTAGTAGAAGAGATACAAGCTCCAGGAAAAGACTTCGCCTTCTACGTCTGTACAATGGTTAGGAATACCTACAAGAATTTTTTATGACAAAAATAATAGATATTTCAATAGAGTAGTGTGTGTTGTTTGGATTGGATCTTTATTGGTTTTTTTTTATGTCTTTTGTACAACAGTAGCAGCTTGCTTAATAATGATGGAAGTTGGAAGAGAGGAAAGGGATGGAGAGGCTATGAATCATGTTCAAAGTTCCAGTTTGTTTAATTAAATCATGTTTCTTGCTCTGTTGAGTGTTTTAGTTGGAAGACCTCCAATTTCTTTGTCTTCTGACTTCTGACCCAACACTTAGGCTTTTGTATTTTTATTCCATTATGAATAAAAATCTCTTTCTTTAGGGAAAAAGAAAAAAGAAAAAAGGCTAGGATCATTTCTGTTCAATTCGCACAAGAACCATATGTGATATAAGCTCAATAATATCAAATAAATTATGAAAAAGTATAGAGAATCAATTTTTTAGTCAACCAACTTAAACAACTAAATTAATTATATTAATTTTAATTTATTTTAGTAAATTATAATTTGAATAATTGTCATTAATGATTATTTTAAAAAATTAAGATTTAGTATTTACTGTGCATGAAAAACGTAATTCATGGCTCTATTACCATGTCATCTCCTTCCACATTCTAAGTGTTCTATCTCATTAATGATTTCGTTTTTTTTTTTCTTCAAGTGGGCTGTATTTAGTTAGTCTTATGTGAATTTTTTTTTTTGTAAACTAAGTGAATGTTATTTTTTTCAATTGATTTGATATTTCTGTGACGGAATTGATGTTATTTAAAAGTATAATAAAAAAAATTTTTGTAATTACTTTTTGAAGCATTTAATGTCAAAACTAAAAAAGATAGCCATAGTCCCGAAATTTAATCTGTTTCATTCATTCATTAATTTCATTGAATAAGTTGCTCTTAGTTTACTAACACAAGTTACAAACAATTTATCTAATAAATATTGAAAGAAACATTTCAAACCCTGTCGAAGGAACATCCAAAGAGCTTAGAAGAAAACACCAATTAACTAACAAATAGTCATCGATGAGCGGTTCTAGGAAAAACATTAACATAGGAAGAAACATGTGAAACCCTATGCAAAGAAATATCCATTTTCTCAATAAAGGAACATCCAAAAACCCAGTTCAAGCAATTGAAAAATTCAAAAGAAACGGCAAGAAGAGGTGTTAAAGGGCCTAACTTAGGACTGATGGAGGGCATGGTTAGGCGCGAGGCCGCGAAACTGATGGAGGCCGTGGTTAGGCGCGAGGCCGCGAGAGACTACCGGAGATCCTTCTCGTGGTTGTTAACGTCCGAAACGCGCGACGCAAGGGAGGGTTCGAGACCAACGGCAGTGTTGCCTGCGAGAAGCACGGTAGCGGCGCAAAGAAGGCACAGTTTGGAGGTGGGTGTTCACAACGTCGCGAGTTTAGAAAAAAGGTGAGTCCGCGCCGGCGAGGTTGACTCGAGTCTGAACCAGCGAATGAAAGGGATGAGAAGCGCTATTGACCACGACAACGTCCTTGAATGTGGTGGTGACGTCGTCTATTTGGGAGGCGAAGATGACGACGCGTAACGGTGTTGTTGAGGATAATGTTGACGGCGTGAGGAAGAGGTCTACGATGCGCTTTCATTTGCTGGAGTTTGAACGACGGGACAGAGATAGAGAGGTGAAGAACGACAATGGTAATGCTATTAGGGTAAATTGGGGCAAATGAAATATAATTAGGATAAATGGGGTGGTGGGGGAATGATTTTTTTTTGTGGTGGACTTTGGAGTCCAACCCAAGGATTGGCAGGAGTTGCTAACCCCTTCTTGGTTCCTAGCATTATTCATAAATTATATGCATTTCTCTGCAAACGAGGGAATTTTTTGATAGCGTTTGTTTTGAGGTATTGAAACAGAGATTGAGAGACTCGGACTTAGTATCATGTTTGTTGGTTCAGAAACTAGTACCAAAATTTATGTCTCTGTCCCTAAAATTTCAGTATTTCAGTACCTCCAAAAAATAGGGACACAGGAAATTAAAATTTTTAGAGTTGGAGACTAAAACTTTAATAACATTTTATATCTAAAATATCCTCATTTCAATTAATTAATTTCAATTTTACCATTTGTACAAATTAAATTTGAGTTTCATTTTTGTTTCAATTTCTGTCTCCTACTTTACACCAAACAGAATACTAAAATTTATTTCAATATCTGTCTCTTAATTTTTATCTTTTAATTTCATTATTTCTATTTTTGTCTCTACCTACTTTTGAGTTTTCTCAATCATGCTTAGGGTTCAACAAACTTGTCAAAGTGTCTTAATGAGATCTATCGGTAACGTGGTTGAATTCATATACGACTCCGTCAACCAATAATGGACAATCGTATATAGTACGGAGGGCGAAAATAAATAAAAAGAAGAAAAATAATTGAAAAGAATTAACAAAGAAACTCAAAAAACCGTATTAACTTTTTATATTGATGAAGTGGGATACAAAGACTCAAATTTTATTAGAAACCAAGCACACAAATTTGGTTGGTATAAGAAACATGCAACATTGAACGACACAGAATTGATGATGTTGTTGTAATCAATACAGAGTAGGGTTGGCCAAGACGTAACCCTCAATAGCCCTGAAGAGACCTTCACCCTTGGCCTTCCCCTTCTTCAACTCTTCCTCATCTGGCTTTGCATCTCCTTTTGAGTGGTACTTGAGAGTAAGCTTCCCTATGGATCCTCCGTTGGGTCCTTCAACCAGCTTTGTCTCAAATGTTATCTTCTCCGCCGTGGGAGGCAGAGCCACTCCTCCAACAACGCTGTAGTTGTATGCATAGTTAGCCTCATCTATTGCCTCCACCTTGTGCAAGATAAACTTGGTTTCCCCACCTGCATATTCATCATTATTATTACAATTCACAATCCATAATTATTTCATCTACTAATTTTGTCTAATAAAATTTTTTGAAAAGATGCTTGTACTTTTAAAAAATCATAACAATTTTATTTTGTATTTAATAAATAAAAAAACTCGTATGCTTGGTTTAATTTTTAAAAATTTAAAATACTTTTAAAAATACTTAAAAAAAAATTAAAATTAATTTATATTTATCAAAATTAAAAAGTCTAATATAATTATATTTAAATTTAATTTTTATATTAATATTTGTTATAATAAATCTATCAAATCAACACTTTTATTAAAATTTATTCAATATTTAATCAGAAAAAAAAAAGTGATCATTCTGACTAAATTGAATAGTTCTAACCCTCGACAATGGTGAGTTTCTTGATGGTTCCAGGACCACCGTTTCCCTCAACGATTTCAACACTCTTGACGTCATCAATAATCTTAGGGGTGAGGGAGTCGGCATCCTTCATAGCATTGTAAAGCTTGGCAGGGGAGACGGTGGAGGTGATTTCATCCTCGAATGTGAAGACGGCCATGCTTGTGAATTAAGAAGCTAAGGGAAGGAATGAAAGGAATGAGAAGTAGATTTGTAGTGTGTGGTTGATGAGCAGAAGAGTGGCTTCTATTTATAGGCATATAATGGTAACGGGGTGATGGGGAATGAGGAGGGGATGGTGTGTATGTGAAGGTGCTGACTCATCATTGCTACGACCGCCATGTTGGGTCGTCTTTGATTTTCATTAATCATACTTTATATTCAAGTATATATAATTAAAAAAAGTATAGGTGTCAATATATTATCTGTCAATTTATTATTAATAATTATTAATTATTATATTTTAAATATATATATAAAGAGATATATCTAAAAAATATATTTATAAAAATACTTCTATTAGACACAGTTATAAAAAAGATATTTTTATTAGACACATCTACAAAGACATTTTTATTAAATATTTTTATAAATAAGAGTTGATAGATGTTGGCAAAAATACTGT
>NC_029772.3:94790094-94809486 GCF_000817695.3 Arachis duranensis | reverse complement strand
AGTTAATATAAAAAAAGTAAAAAAAAAAATTTAATCAAGTATATTTTCTATTTTTATAAATATATTTTTTATGTTATAAAAAAAACTGTTTATTAACTAAAATATTGGTCATTCAAGATCATGAGTGTATCAATTTAATTAGATTATAATAATTTCATTCAAGATCGTGAGCGCACCAACTTAATTTTTAAAAGAGTAAAGTATCGTTTTTATAATGTTGTCTCTAATATTTTAATCGTCCTATTTAAGTTTTTAACGTTTTAAATTGACTCAATGTTATTCTATCGTTCCGTTAATAAAATTGACGGTGGATCAAAATTGAGACGATTTTGAAACATTAAGAACTTTAATAGGATAAAAACGTTGAGGACAAAAATGATACATAAAAATAAATTTTAATAATATTTATTTTTTACTGTATATAGTATTTAATTATTTTTTAATCACATTTAAGTAAATTACCCTTAATCACATTACTTTTATTCTAAATAAATTTATTTTTTTATAATTTTACACTTAAAGTAATATAATTTTACTTTTATTACTTAATTACATTACTTATAATTTTTTTTTATAATTTTATACTTTCATTCTAAATAAATTAATTTTTTTATAATTTTATGCTTAAAGTAATGTGATTAACTGTAATTTATGAGTAAAATTATAAAAAAAATTAATTTATTTAGAATGAAAGTAATGTGATTAACTGTAATTTGCTTAGATGTGATTAAAAAATAATTGAATACTATATACAGTAAAAAATTGATATTATTGAAGAATAAAATTAAAATTTATTTTTATGTGTTATTTTTGTCCCCAACATTTTCATCCTATTTAAATCCTTAACGTTTCAAAATTGTCTCAATTTTGTCCTGCCGTCAATTTTGTTAACGGATCCCTAACGGCAGGACAATATTGAGTCAATTTTGAAACGTTAAGAACTTAAATAGAACCATTAAAATGTTAGAGAAAACTTTAAAACTTATCCTAAATATTAGGAACAAAAATGATAGTTAACTTTTTTTTAATATTAAACGTTTTAAATTGATCCCAAAGTATCTAATGAATCAAATTAGTAAAATATTATAGTCTAACTAATGAAACTACTAATTTGTTTTACTCGTGTATCTTTTAAGGGATGAATTTTAGATAAGTAATTTTTTGATAATTAATAAATTAACGCATGAAATATAATTGACTATTTGACCATTAATTAATCCAATTTTTTTTTTCTAGAAACTAGAATATTACATGCCATTTTTCATTGTTTAAAGCAAATTAAACCTCACTAGTTTCTACATAAAAAAAAGGGTATGATGACAAGATTAAATAAGATCCACTTTTATAAAATAAATATGTATGTCATCCTTTCAATTCATAAAATATAACACAATAATTGACAAAATGACAAAACGTAACAAGTTTGGATCTTAATTTATAGTAATTTCAATGGTTTCTAAACTACTAACTTTTTTACAATATATATATAAGGAGAGTGTCTAATTTTATTATCATCATGCAATAAAATTCTTAAAGTTATAAATTATATAAACTTTTTGCTATAATGATAACACATAATTAAATATTTTATGTAAAATTCTCTTAGATTTCTTCTACATCTTCCACTTCTTTTTTAGGAGTTTGTCAAACATTGCGATTAGGACGAACGGAATTTCAGGAAAGTTATAAGAATATCCATAAGTCGTTCAACGAAAGTGTGTAATGTTTACTATTTAATGGTCCAAAGAAATTTAATAATGCACTGGGCACAAAAGTTTATAGACGCCCTTCTAGAACACAAATTTTAAATTACACAACCCCACCCCAAAACCCCATTTCTTTAACAGGAGTTCTATCTATCCTCATTTAAAACTGATCATTTAATTCGGTTAGAACTGTAAAATTTTAAATTATACTGGATCTTAACAAAAGGTGAAAACCACAAAAAAAATGGATTGGATCCTAGATCAATTTTTTAAAATTTATTTAATCTAACCCAATTGAATAATAACTTTTCAAGAACGTTATAGGTTATCTATATCTATCCCTCCTTTATTCAGTTTTTTATTTTTATTATTTTTATATTATAAAAATGTACAAAAGAAGTGTATTCGAAAAATAATGCAAAATTGTTTCGCATAACTTTTTTAGAAGGCAAAAAATAAAATAAAAAAAATAGAGAGAGAACGAATATATTCGCACTTTTAAAGTTACAGTTGTAGCTTATATATATAAACAACACAAAAATATGTATAGTTGCCTTATACCAAAACTCACTAAAAACATAATATACCATCAAATAAAACTAAACTAACTACTTCTATAATTCTGTTACGAATAAAAATTTAAAATTTTTATTTTTTCTCTCCTTTATACTCCCTCAAATTCGAATATGGTCGAAAAGCAACTCACATTTTGATCCTCAATTTCTCAAAAGAAATAGCAGATAAAGGCTTGGTAAGGATCTGAACCGCATAACCTTTTATGATATTGTTCCGTAGCCCAAAACCACACAAGTCCACTCTTTTACTACGACGCCACTTTTTTTTTTTTGGTAAATTAAAGGGAGTACGACGCCTCTTTAAAGAAACCAGAGTTGAAGAGGGTCCATAATAAGCCCAAATATGAGTATACCTGACCTGGCCCAAGAGTTTCGGACTACCCTTCCATCAGGTCCAAAATCTTTTATCAGCTTGGGTAAACCTCTTTGAAAAACAAATATATTTATACTTATAAATTATAATAAGTTTAGTTTAATTTATTATTCATGGTTGATACCACAATTTTCTACTCTTTTTTTGTATATCTTGTGTGTATAAAATTTTTATGTTTGATTCACATTTCCCCTTCCTAAATACTCGCAAGGAATAATTTATAGTTTTTTTTTTGGTAAATGAATATATAGCTTGTTTTATTCATGTACTATTATTACATAAATTAAAACGTTATGCATTATTATTGCACATATTAAATTTATTGATGTTGGATGAGTTATTTTTATGAATTCGAATAAATACACATTCTATATAAGTAGAGACAATTTATTTATTTATTATTTACAAAATATTTTGCATAAAATATTTTTTACATACACCGATAAACATTTCTATTTTTTATCTTATTAGTATTGTGAAAATAATTTTTAAAGTATCTAATATCATTAGAAACTTTAGTTAACATATTATCTTTTATAAAAAAAATGTTATACATGTATATTATGAGTAAGTATTTTTAATAATTTATTTGTTATACAATTTGAAATTATATACACTTAAAATAATATTTTTTTTAAGTATTGATGTTATCTAGAACTAGGATATAAATTATTTTTTATATAAAAAAATAAGTACTGTATTCGCACCATATTGATATTTGAGGTGATTTATAGTATTGTGGATGTTTAGAGTTGTCCTGATACAATACACAGACGTAATGTGTACGAGTCAATTATTACTCAACACGCAAGAGACGTAATGCTTTCCTTCGTCAGAGATTTTAGTTACATTTTTAGAGATTATGTGCACCTTTTCAGATTCCTTTTAACTTCTTTTTCAACATGCGGGTTGTACCTACCTGCATGCAGGAGACAAACGTATGTTCAAGAATAGGTGATGCAGTAATGATTTGGCTTTTAAATTCAGCATAAACAAAGCTTACTTCACTCGTTGAAGTGAGAAATAAAGAAATAATAGGAAGATTTCCAATCAACATTGCTAAACTGCTATCTTTATTTATTCATAGCAATCGGATATTATTCTCACACCGTTGTTCCTAACAATATGCCTTCATAAATTACTGAAGAAAAAGTATCACGCATCTGCAGTTTCTCCTTCCATGATGATAAAAGCAATTGATACAATATTTTAGTTCACATATTATGTAACTGCAACCAAAAGGATACCTTTATATTTTCGTAAAGACATGTGCCGTCAACCTGAATTAGAGGCTTGCAATGTCGGAACACTCTAATATATAGATTGAAACTCTAGAATATTCGGTGAAGTATCCAGACACCGTTCAACTCTTCACTCTTGTTGTATAGGAGTCGTGTTTCTATTTGGACAATTGAGCTAGACATCTTATGAACCATTACCATGCATCACAATAGCAAAGCTTGGTAAAAATCTTTTCAACCATCAAAGAATTTTTTGATCGATTTCTACTTTTCCAACCAAACCTTCCGGTAATTGATATTGTAATTGAACCTGAACTGAACTTCTGTAATTATAGATTTCACCTTCAGGAATGGGACGGTTTCAACCAATGGCCTTATAGTCTTTGCAATCGTGTCTGAGTCTGAGTCTAATTTGGAGTGGTCCTGTGAATAGTTCCCATGGTGCACGTGTGCCTTCCGTTATATCTCCGTATCTCCCAACAATTTTTCTTCCGTATCAAGCAATATTGAATAAGCCAATCGCACGCACGACCATATGTCTTGCATTTTGCATACAATGTATGTGACTCAAACTCATACACAGTGTAATCGACTCCTCTAAAGATAGTGTAACTCCTAATTGCCGCAACGATCGATTATCTAAAACTGTATTCCATTTCGATCCTGAACTCCCCATCTTTAGGAACAACAACACCTGCAGAAAAAAATATATCACTCACTCCTCATGTACCTATATTCACATATTTGGATAATTTCAGTGCATACATGACGTCAGGATCCAAATTATACATAAAAGGTGGAACATCTAAGGACTGACTGCGGGTGAAATTACTATGTTTTCCATAACTGTCTCACCTCTCCCATCACTATCCTCATTCTCGCCACAAGCTCCATAGTTAGATTCAAAGTCTTTTTCATTATCACTGTTCCTTCGTCACTTCAGTTTTATCATCTTTTATGTCTAGGTCATGTTGAATTCCATCCTCACCTATATATTCAAACTCAACATTCAACTTAATATTTGACTATTGTATTTGAGTTTGCTAGTGAATATGAAACATATGTTGTGTACTTACTTCGTCAATGATAGCCATAATATCAAACTGTATGGCTACGTTTGTTTATAAGTATAGAATATTAAGACATAATATTATGTTTGATAGATGAGCTAGGGGTGTTCATGGATAAGATCCGATCTGCATCTCTGTGGTGTTTATTCGAATCTGATCCGAAAGTTGCGGATATGGATCCGATTCGCATACTAATAGGATCAGATTGCGGATTTTGTGTAGATATCCGTATATCCAATCCGCAAAAATAAAAAAATAAATAAGTAAATATTATTTTTATGTTTTATTTGAACTAATAATATCATATATATTGTATTATTTTAATTTATTATTTAAGAAAAATATGTTTAATATTATTTTAATAGTAAACATGTTTAAAAGAATAGAAAAATGAATTTTATTGATATTTTTTAATAAAAGTAAATTTTTAAAAATATTTGTGTGTTTCGGAGATATATCTAATATCCGATTCGATTCGCAGATTGGATTCAAGCAAAAAAACTACGAATATTGAATCCGATTTGACTGATAATTTTAATACAGATCCGATCGAAATTTTAGTTATAGTGGACCCTTAAATAAAACATTATATCTAAATTGACTAAATATACTGAATTAATATTTTTTAATATTTTTCAGATATTAATGTTAGATTTTTTGAATACCGCATTAGTATTAATTTCCACATGGGGTGTAAATCTAGGGAATAGGAATACAGGAAAGTGTAGTGATTTACGGATTAAGTGACGTGGCATGTAGCATTGCGTAAACTAAAACTACCGGTCTCAGTATAATAATTTAAACACGCGCGATAAAATAAGAAACAAGCGTTTTGACTATTGCGTGAGACATAGGGAATAGCATAAAATAGGTTAAACCCTCAACTCTTCTCCCCTCTCCACTTAGTTACTTTCACTCACACTCTCTTAACCTAACATCCCCAACACGTCGTCGTTTTACGCCTCCTATTTCTCAAACTCAATGTCGGCCACTGGTGGCGCCGCTATATCCGGCGGAAACCGCACCCGGAATCGCCATCTCGGAGATAATCGATTCTACAGCCCCCCGCCCCTCCGCAAACACAGGGAGAAGCAGCACCACCCCAACCACCAGTACCACCACCACGACCCGCCGCAGAGGTCTTCGCTTTCCAGAACCTCGTCGGAGAACAGGCCCGGCTCCTCCTCCGATTGCTCGATTTCTTCGCGTGCTACATCTGACATCTCCAATTTGGATCGCTTCTTGGAGTACACCACTCCTCTTGTTCCCGCCCAATATCTCCCCAAGGTTCTCATCAATTCAATCCTTTTCTTCATCCTGCAACGATTTTTTTTTTTATTTTGATATTCATATCACTCTTTGCTTTTCGCATGACCGATGAGGTGAATTTTCTCTATTTGTAGGGAAGTAGGAGCAATGGACCCTACTAGTGAATTTTTTGTTTAAGAAAAAAAAGAGGGATCTTGAGTTAATCAATGCTTCGTTTATAGATGAATGCTACCAATGTTTTTTATAATTTATGCCTTGCTTTGAGATTTTCCTTAAATTGAGCTATTGCAAAGAAGGTGGCGTATATATAATTAGAATGCCCTTGCTATTCAAGATAGCTTCAGTTGTTTGGGTTTGTTTCAAAGGGCAATTTGGCTTATTTGGGTGGAAACTTTCTTTTTCTTTTGGGAATCAACAGACAAGCTCTAAGAAGTGGAAGCCAACGGAGGCAGAGTTACATCCATACTTTGTGCTTGGGGACTTGTGGGAATCTTTTAAGGAATGGAGTGCATATGGGGCGGGTGTACCTCTGATGTTGAATGGGAGTGAATCCGTGACGCAGTATTACAATGTTTCCTTGTCTGCCATTCAGCTCTACATTGACCCATCAAAACCTTCTTCACGGTTAAGGTCAGTGTGCCACTGCAAACAAGCTAGTTCTAACTGTAGAAACTCAAACGACTGGCCAATTTCTGATTATTTAATATATTCTGATGCAATTTTCCTAATTTGTGCTCTTTTTCAATTTGTTATTATTCATTGGAGGGTTGTACTTGTAATCCTCTCTTACAAGGGAAGACATAAAAATTAGGATTATGTATCTAAACAGCAATCACACTAAGATTCTCTTTAGTAGCTTGATGCTTAGCCTCCTCTGAGTAGAACTTACAATAATTGAGTGTGATAGTACTTAGCTTTATAAAGTTATGTTGATTAATGCATGACTGTTGCTGGTGGTGAAGAGGCCAAGACCAAATTTTCTTTTTTCTCTACGGATTGAAGAATGCCAGAGTTCAGAGATTATGCCCCCGTGATACATGATACCCCTTCCATATTAGTTTTGCTCTAGTTTTTCTATTCTTAATATGCTCCAGCTGATCACTGCATGTGTGGGGATGACAATACAATAAGAGCAACTAAGTCTTGTCCCACTAGGTGGGGTTAGTTACAATAATCAAACAACATCTTGGTATTGGGCCTCTACAGGTCTTCTCCATTTATGTTGAAACCATATAAGGCAAGATTTTAACATCTTCTCAATGCTAGGTGCTATTCCCAAGTCTCTCTCTCTATAGTGCACTCATTTTTTATCCAATCATGCTTAGGTGTAGTTAGCTATCATTGATCTTGTCTTGGCTACTGGCATGGTATTGAATATTGATAACTTTCTCTCAGTAACTGCATGATGAATGATAACAGTTTGGTGCAAGCATGATGATGGACTAACTAGCTAAAGAACTCAGATTCCTTAGCCTTGCTGAAAGTCTGAAAACTGATATGGATGAAACATCTGTATGAGAAACATTAGCTGATCACAATAATAAAGTGGCTACCATGATCTGCCCTCCTTTGTCATATGATGCTACTAAATTATCTTGAGCTAGTTTTTTTAGGGTCACACCAATACACCATCACAGCTAAACTTGATTTACTTACCTCATGTTACACATATTAGCTGAATCAAGTGGAACATTGCGCGTGTTCCCTCTGTCTGCTACCCACCTTAAGTTCTATTAAATTCTGTCAATTGTGCATTTGTTGCTTATAGACTTCTTGTTGCCTACTAGGAGGACTATTCATATTTTTTCCTGCAAGTTCTAGATGACATTGAGTATGATACATATTTATCTTATATCTGTTATGATAAAAAAGATATAGTCACCCATTTACTAGGAGTTCAGATATAGGAGACCACCTAGTTATTTTACCTTTTTCCATTTCTCAGTCTTATTTTGAAATGAATGTAGCCTAGAACCTGGTCCTTTTACAGGAGGCCAGTTTACCATTTCAACTGAAGTTGATTAGCTAACCACGTGTTTAGTGTGTCAATAACATAGTGTTCTTCTCAATTTTATTTTATTTCAGGAAGCCTAGTCAAGAAAGTGATTCTGAATCAGCAAGAGAGACAAGCAGTGATAGTAGCAGTGGTTATTGTCATGAACGAGGAACAAATAGCATCCCTAGCATTAGGAATCATCTTAACATATCAGATGCCAACAATCATGGTCTGGAAAGGGTGTCAGGAAGTATGCCTTTTGTGAGTTCATCTAGTGATGAGACTCAGAGCTGCAACCCACCTGGTCAGAAAATATTTGAATACTTCGAGCGTGAGACACCTTATAATCGTGCTCCATTAGCAGACAAGGCAAGACATTTTCCTTTGGTAAAATACCACATTGGGACTTTTTCTTTTTAAGTCTAACAAATCCTCATATTGTTTGATTCAGATTTCTGATCTTGCACGTCACTTTCCAGAGTTGAAGACATACTGGAGCTGTGATCTCTCACCTGCTAGTTGGGTTTCACTGGCTTGGTATGTTTTTTCTATACTTATTGGTTTTCAAATTGTTGTGGGTGGATGATTCATGTTATAATTGTTAATTTTGAAAGGAATATTTTCTGTTTCTGTTACGAAGGTATCCAATATATAGAATACCTACTGGTCCAACGCTACAGAGCCTGAGTGCCTGCTTCCTGACCTACCATTCCCTGTCGACGGCTTTGCAGAGTATGCCTTGCTATCTTTGTTAAGCTTTTATATGTGCAAAATGTATGTGAAGGGACATCAATCTTACCTGCTTAACCTTTGAATCAGGTCCAAATACTGATGGGCTTCATATCCATTATTCAAGAGGTAGGGACATATCATCAAAGTTATCCCTGCCAATCTTTGGGCTTGCTTTTCACAAGTTCAAAGTTTCTGTCTGGGATCCTGAGGGGGTTTCCGAATGTCAGAAAGCTAATTCTCTGATGCAATCTGCCGAAAACTGGCTCAGGCGATTGCGTATTGAACATCCTGATTATAATTACTTTATTACCCGATGTACATATCTGAGATGAGCAAAGATATAATTTTTTCTTACCTTGTTTTTTATTTCAAAAACAGAAGCTGCCCAGCTCCTGCCTAATATACTGTGTTGTCCATTAATTGAACAGTTATTTTTCCGGAAGGCTATACATAAACTTTAGGATCACTTGTATTTTCCTAAAATAGTACAGAAGGGTTTCTGCCTCTGTAAGTATTTCAGGAAAAGAGTAGGCATTGAAATTTATACGTTCTTCATTTGAGGATGGTCTACTTTTATAGTTCTGTTCTTCACAGGATGTCAAGTCTTTTTAACCAAGGTTTTCTTCTTTTATGTGGCTTATCTAGATCATGGGGAGAAGAGCCAAAGTCTATGTAAAAGAACTTATTTCACTTATTGTTGTCTAGCATATGCGATACATGTTGATTCCCAGTATACAAATCCTTGTGTTAAGATCAGATATTACACTAACAAGCCGCTGCTTCCTAATGTTTGTTGTTTAATGTTGGATAGAAGGTTAACTGCCAATTTAAAAGCTGGGGGACGTATAAAGTAATGTATTGTAAAATGGCAAATTAGCAACTATTTGGGTTGGGACTCGAAATTGTCACTCATCTAAGATTCCAAGTACTTGCTTTCTCCAAGGATCCATGCTTGTTTGCGGATATTTCATTCACAATGGCAATTGGCCAAGAGGAAGCAACACAGGTGACAATCAAAATACTATTAATTGCATTTATATGAACAATTGTAGATAAGTCTAGTTACATTATGGACACATTCAATCGTTCTGCCACATATTCACTCTATGAATGAGCATAAACCCCTCCCTCAATAACGTCAGAACTAGCTACAATTTCATTGGTAAGTTATTATCAAGAATAGCAGACATCAGTAACCTCTGAACGAACTCAAACCTTGGATCTTTCTCGGCTTGATCCTTGTCCAGTGGTTGCAACGGTTCAGGTTCTCTGAACAGCATAAGGAAAGAAACAGCTGTGAAGGACGATCTTGACAGCAAGACTAAACATGATCATATCAACCTGAGATTCCAAGCACGAAAACTCTTTGATCAAACATAAAATACCGACATTCCTACCTTTCCAAGAAATCGCCTTCTAAACTTTGCATTTCAATAGCTTCCAATGGAGGTTGTACTTGTGCACTGAATTGTTCGTCAGCTAAAACTGGGGTGGAAATAAATGATGAGAGCAAAGGATCAAGCTCAGAGGGAGCTATGCATGAAAAATCTCTTAATAGGTGGTTCCATATTTCTTTATCCAGTTCGTTTCTCAATGTAGGATTCGAGCCTCCACTCCTGAACCTTCTTTTGCGCTGCACGTAATTTCTGGTCAAGGAGAAACTTGTAAAAACCACACCAATTATCCATCACATCTAGCAAGAAAAAGAATAGTAGTTGGAATGAGATATACCATATGAAAATATATCCCCGGATTAATGTGGCTGGTGCAATTAAATAAGCGTGGATCCAATTCAGCAGAAGGTGAAAACTAAAAATAACCAAAAAATGGAAAGAATCCCAGCTTCTAAAGGATATTTTCAGAAGATCTCCATGTTCTTTAGCAATATGACCGACAAGTTCCATCCCTAACGATTCTTCACAAATTGGACAGTCCTGAAAACATAAGCTGTGAAATTTCAACGAGGAACATGAATGCGACTACCCTAAATTACCTAGACAATAATAATGATCCCAACTTAAGTGGATAAAAATGATTAAAAACGAATTCAATTTGCATGGACCGATGACATAATTATTTCATATGAAAACTTTTTAAAAAATAAGTTGATTAATGTAATCTAAAAAATTAAGAGTTATAAACAATTCATTTCCGTTTTGATTATTACAGTCAAAACTCCTACCTACAAATGCTACAGTTCCACACTTCCACACCATTCGTAATTAAAAGACCGCCATAGCAATTCATAAAAGAAGAAAGTAAAAAACGCTAATGAACTGGAAGGAACATCAAAGTTTCAGAATAACACCATGATCATTATTAAAGCAAGAAACAACAAATTGAAAAGGAGCTGCACACGTACAAGAAATTATTATGATTACAAAAATAACAATAATAACGGCAAAGGACATCGGAATTAGAACTGAAAGAAAGAAAGAAAGAAAGAAAGAAAGAAAGAAAAGAAAAGAAAAGAGAAGAGAAAGAAGTGAATACCCCATTGGTGAGATGCCGGGGATGCTGATCGTGAATGTGGTAGCTAAGTGAATCGGCGTCGTGAATTTCGCCGCAGAAAGGGCACATAAACTCCTGCTTCGGCCTCAAATCATCATCGACCGATTGCTCACCGAGGACCAGATCTGCGAGCAGATCTGCAACACAATGCGATCATTGACTGATACAATGAAGAAACGACGAAAACAAAAGAAGGAAAAAGAGCTAAGAAAAAGAAGAGAGAACCGGCAAGAGATTGAATATCAGTGCTGCTGAAAGAAGCTAAAGAGGAAGGATCGGGTTCCATTCCTGAATTCTATTGAGTTCAGTTCAGTGTTCAGACACACTGGTAAGTAAAACCCTAACTACCTCAACGAAGACTCAGCGAAGAGAAGAGAATGCAGAACGCCACGTGTCTCTCACATTTCCGAATCACACTTGAGAATTCATAACTAACTGCCTCTCAGGCTCTCACCGTTCAGCTTCAGGAGACACCCGCCAATTTTCCCAGGAATATATTTTAAATATTTATAATTTAAATGTTATGCTTACCAACAAGCTCTCGTAGCTCAGTTGGTTAGAGCACCCGTTTAGTAAGCGGGAGGTCTTGAGTTCGACTCTCAACGAGAGCAGTTTTTTTAACTTTCTAGTGTGCCTCTGTTGAGATCCATCATTAGTGATTTTTTTTTGCAATCAAAGGACCCAGCCCAATACCCCTTGTGGGGTCCTAAAAAAAAGGAAGAAAGCTGTTGAGATATTGCATGTGACCTTTTACATTTACCCATTTACCCTTTGCAAGACTTCGTCCAATTATTTTGGCTTGCTTTGTTCCTTTTCGTTTTTGGACTTTCCATCAATCATATTACGATGAGAGGATAGAATTGAACCCTATGATTGTTCCTCCTGGATTGACACATATAGAAGGATGATGTAATATTCGTTAGCTAAAGGGATATGTTATTCTAATCATGATGAGGGAAAAGCAAATGTGGACATTAATATAACAAACGTCAAAGAATAAATTTCAAAGACAAAAGTGAGCAACAATTACAGCATAAACCCATTTTCATTTTCTTTCGTTATCTTCAAATCCAAAAGATAATGGTAGCACAAGAAGGTAAGCAAGGATGAATAACAAACATGTCAGGCGATGGTTATGGTTTGCACCACGTGCACTGGATCATCAATACGTGTTGTACGAAAAGCGCTAACACACTGCAAGCTACTTGTTCACTTTATGGGAAAAAAAATGTTGCGGATTCATGATCCTGATTTATGTATATCAAATTAAATTATATGTAACTAGTTGATGTAGTGATTAGCTCACTAACCCATTTAAGTAAATGTCGACAGATGAATTTTTGGAGCAAAATAAAAAAATCAATTATTAAACTAGTCATCTAAATAAAATAAATTAAATAATATATATTTATACATAAATATATTATAATTATTTTTTTATATACAGCAAAATGCGAAACCAATCCCCCCGGGGCGCATAGTTGCTGCTGAATTGAATGTTCTTCTTGATTAATTTATAGATATGCTTTAGACCGTGTGAAAGATAACAATAATGAGTTACATGAAATAATACTACTTCTATAAAAAATTTAAACAGATAGAAATAGAAATAAACAATGAATAATTATGCCTGTAACAAAGAAAAACCAAGCTTAGTAAAGTGGACAACCTTGGCTTTTATGAAGAATTGAAGATGCAACTTTGTCGGTGGACTAATATGTTTGCCTTATTAGACGACTCATAGTTGTATAGATAGGCGTCACGTTTTTGGTGTTGAAGAACCATTTAGTCATGACTATTCTTATTTGCTAATTAAAAAAGAGAAGAATACTTACATAGGGGTTTATTTAATTTAGGGACTCGGGGGGTTCAAATAATTCAAAGGACCACCACCACATGCATGTTTACCTTGTTAGCTTTGTATTGTGAATTTTAAGAGCAAGCACCACTCACAGAATCATTATTATTGTGTGTTTGATTCGTACAAATGAAACGTTGGCATCACACATGTCAACTCATGAATAATGACGAAGGAAACCATCTCCTTTCTTGTCAACGAGACCTTTCCTCTTTTCTTAATTAGTTAGCCTCCCACTTCAACTCTTTTGACCCGTCTCCATACACACACATGACCAATAGAGAGTTAGCAAAAATTATTCTTTTGTCTAATAATTAATTAATAATATTTAAAAATATAAATATATAATTAAGTTATTAAATTAAAAAATTAAATTAATAATTAAAAATTGTCCATATCCTCACTCAATACAATGGTCAGGCCCAATTGAGCCTGATTCACCTGACCTCCTGAAGAGGTCGGATTCGACACGTGTTAACAGATTCAAATAAATAACCGCATCCTCAAATCTCTCACCCACTTCTGGAAGAGATATCTCAACAACCCTAAAATAAAGGAACGATTATCCGCTATTAAAAGTGGAACTACTCCAACAGTAGTTATTGGTTCATCACCTATAAATACACTGATACATTCAAGTAAAACTAAGTTCCAATATCTTCTAAACCTGCTTAACTTTTTGCTGACTTAGGCATCAGAGTGTCTTTGCAGGTACCACCCCTCATTCTTTCACAGATACACATAACTCGGACGGAAGTCCCCTAAACAGTAACAGTTCGGAGACCACCCTCTTTTAACTTTGAGCCTTTCATTTAAGCACAATCATCCAGTTTTAGGTAAATCCCCAAAACAAAAATATTATTTAAAAATAATAAATTCTATTGACTTCAAAAAAATTTATATATATCATTATTTTTATAAAATAATCTCTAAATTATAGAAGAGAATTAAGGTGTGTGCATACATATACATATTAGAAAGAGGATTACTATCAAAATATTATTATTATATTCGATAATATTATGGCATGATTGTGTTTTCTATTCTCTTATAAAAGGATAACAAAAAAAGTGTAGCTTATTTTATGAATAGGCTACGTTTTTTTAAATGTATCTTAAAAAAAGTGTTGTTGAATGAGTTATTTTTTATAGTGTGTGTACTTTTTTTTAGGAGTTGGTCAGATTTTAAGTCAGGTCCACAAAATAAAAAAAATATATATATACTAACTTATTTAAAAAAAAACATTCGTTTGGCCCGAAAGTCAGGCAGCTTAATTTGTTTGTGACAAATTATGTTATCGTACTTGACAAATTTGCTTCAAATTTTTCATGAATTTTCTATGAATTTATATAGAAGTTAACAATTAGTAGCAACATGAAATAAGGAAAGAATAAGGACTAACATTTTTCCTCACAAATTAGTAGCAACATAAAATAAGTGAGGAAAGTCTATCAGTTGTTAAGCAGTCACTTCCTCACTAAATAAGCTTTTGATTAGTGACTCAATTGCGACCAGTTACTTCTAACATTTTCTTAGTTAATTTTGGATTTGTTATAACTCTGCGATATATTTCCAACGAGATTAGCGAGTAATTTGCTACAAAATAGGTAGGATATAGCTTTTGCTTTGCAACAAGATTGCAGTTGCCAAGTCTCTCGCTAAATTAAACTTGCGACAACTTAGCGACAAATGTATTTCACCCGCTAATCAATGACTTGAAATCAACGAAAGAAGTGTGTTAGTTGTTAAACGGTCGCAAATTTTTCGGTACTTAGGTCCTAGTCGCTCAATATCCGTATTTTCACTTTAGCGACTAATTAGCAAGGAACACTTCCCTAACTGAATGATTTATCCGTTGCGACGAGTTAGCGACGACTGTTTTCTGTCGCTACCCTATTTTTGAATTTCACAATATTATGCGACAAATTAGCGAGAAACTAATTGTTCGCTGAAAATAAAAACTTTGGTGACAAATTAGCTAGAAAATTATCAATCGCAAAATTCATGTCAAGTCTTTGTGACGGATTAGCTAGTAACATTGTTCCTCACTGATTAGCCTTTTTTCCACAAAGTTTATTTAGCAACGAACTAGTGTATAAATTGTTTTTCGCTAATTGTATATCAAACATTTGTGATGGAATAGTGACAATAATATCTCTCGCTACTTTACTTTTATTCGATTGAAGCCCCAAGTGACTGATTTGCTAGAACATTGTCATTCGCTAATTATTTTGTGATAAATTAATAAAAAAAAAATCACGCTCTTATTTTAGTTATAGAACTCAATTTGCGAGAAACAAATTTACTCGTAAATCTCTCGTTAATTAATCGTTATTCTCAAGTCCGGATATTTTGTGACTGTTCATTAAATTTGTCGTTAGTGTATCGCTAATTTCTCGTTAGTTAGTAATGAATTAGTGACAAAAAATTTTGCTCGCAAAAACTTGTCGCTAATCTATTAAATTATTGTAGTAATATTAAAAAAACAAAAAATAATCATCTTAATTAATCCGTCTAAACTTATTTTGTTTAACGTTTACTTATAGTAGAATATATTAAATAAAATAAAAATACTAAATTTTAATAATTTTTTACTAATATTTTTGGTTATTAAATATCTATATATAATATCTAACTTCCAATATGTATGTGCATGCACAACTTATTGTGACGGATAATAATTGAATGCAAATTAATTTAGTGGGAACACGGAGAGAGAAAAATTGTCACATTAAGGTAGCGTTTGTTTTCGGAGACAGGACACAGAGACATGAACAGTACATGTCTAAAATATGTTTGGAAGTAGAGACATGGACACGGAACACATTGTCTCCGAGACAGTTTTTCATATTTTTGTGTCCACTCTTGTACGAAGGACAATGATGGACACGAGAATTGGAAGAGTGGACACGGACCTTTTTATAAATTTTGTTTTCCTTTTTGTCCATAGATATTTTCTATTATTCCACTATTATCCCTTCTTATTTTTCCTATAATTAGTTTTGAAATTTTTGAAAGATAAATATTATTAATGGTAAAATTGATCTTTTAAAATGCTAAAAAATAATTTATAAGTTGTAATTAATTTTATATAATTTAAAGAAAAATCAGTTTTTAGATAAAAAAAATTTGGTTTTCTAAATAAAAATAGATTTTTATGTGCAAAAACTATTTTTTTCATGTAAAAACGGATTCTTTTTTAAAACTGATTTTTTATTTAAAATTAATTTGTCTTATTAACCTAAACAAATTTTTTTATTGATCAGATCTATTTTTTTATTAATCTTAACCATATGTATTCTTATATATTAATAATAAATTTAAAAATAAAATAAATATATTTATAATTTTTATTTTAATATAAATACTATTATATATTTTTTTATTAAAATTTTTGGTCTTTTCAAATATTTTTTCAAGTTTCATATGTACTCCTACGTACTCTCATTCTCTATTAAATTAGTTTGTATTTGATGTAAAAAATTTGGAATTATGGTTATTTTAGTCATTTCATATAATATTTTAGTCTTGTCCATGTGTATCCAAACATAATAATGGACATTACATTAGTGTCTTGTACATCATATCCAAACACAATACACAAACAATAATTTTTAGTGTCTCCGTCTTATTGTCTCTGTCTCAGTGTCATGTTCTGTCCTGTCTTTGAAAACAAACGCAACCTAAGGGTATTGTATTATATTAATATATATGCCCGGTATGAATATGTCAATAAATTAATTCCACTGTATTACATGTTCAATTATTGCATAGCATCAGGCTTCGGACACCAATCTGATCTTCACGATTTCTAAGCTATGATTACTTACAAAAGCAACCTGTCACATATAAATATAGAATAAAATGATAAATAACAGAATAACCTCCTAAAAATGTATGATTTGGACAAATTAATTTCTAAAAAAATTAACAAAATTTTTTATGGCAATAATATATAGATAAATTATTTTAAATTAATTAATTTTTTTTATCTTATATAAAAACTATTTTAGAGATAATATATTTATATTTATTTTTATAAAAAAATTATTAATATTTTTAAAAAAATTAATTTGTTAAAAATATTTATTTTTAAAAATTTATTTATCATTTTAATCGTAAATATATAAAACCAGAACGTTTGGCATAACATACATAATACATTGTATATATATCTTGTTAAACTAAAAACTCATCAATAACTTTCTGGAACTATCTGTCTTATTTTAGCAAGTGGAAATCCACCTCAAGAACAATAACAAAATCTGAACAATTGAGATATCATTAGATTAAATTAAATAAAACGAAACAAATTAAATTAAAGAAAATTTATTCGAATCCATCCATTATTAAATATGGAAGCATTATTAAGAGGAAGATAGAGAAGAGGACAAGTGGTATGTTGTGTTGGATGAAAGTAGAGTTAGTAGGGGCGGTGCTATGCTGCATTGCCTGGAAAAGGACGTCTACTAGACCGCACGTACGTTACTCTGGGGCCCAACTTTGGCGCGTCGGCCTAGCTGGGCTTCAAAATGTAGGACTAGTCGAGCCTAGGCCCATAAAATGATTACGTGTCACTTTGGATTCCGGGCCCAACATATCCCTCAACACGTCACCTCCACCAATTACATGCACCGGGCCAACTCATTTAGAGATCTCATTGTATATGATAACGCTTATTTTCAGATACCGAAACTGAAAATAGAAATTTAAATTTGTTATTCGGTTTGAAAGTTAGAGGCTAAAATTAAAATTTTAATTTTTTTAATATTGTAAAAAATAAAAATATAAAAAATTAATTTTTTAAAATAAAAATAAAAATTTTAATTCTTTTAAATATTTTTATTTAATTTTTTAAAATTTAAATTTATTTTTTATTTTTTATAATTATCTTAAATTAAACATAATAACATAATAAAAAAAATTTAATTCAAACTCTGTCTCATCTTCATTTTTTAATTTTAGTTTTTCAATCTTTATTTTCTTTCCAAATACGTAGTTATTTTCATTTTTGTTACGTTCGACAAATACAAGTCTTTATTAATTGTTGTGAAAGTTTATTAATAAACTTTATTTGGGTAACAATATTTTATGGTAATAAGATTTCTAAATATCAAAATAAAAAAAAAACATAAAAATCAAGCTCTTGTTTTATAAGTATGTTTTCTAGATCCATGGTGGATAAACTCAAAACTCAAAAGTGCAAATGTGCATTCTGAGGAAGGGCATGTACAGTACGAAGAGCGTGGGGTCTCAATCTCATTCCTTAGTTGTAAGATAACTGGATCATTCAGCATGCAAATTTATTAATTTTTCTTTTGAAAAAAGAAAAGAAAAAAGAAAGGGAGTAAATGAATGAATGATGCAACTGGGAACTGAACTAATTATTTCATATACAATCATACGAAATACATATTGTAATCATAATATAATATTTGTTGGACAAAGTTAAAAATATTATTATTATTATTATATGGGATCCACTTATACGGTCCGACAGTTAAACTTAAACCCTATCTTTCAGTCAACAGATAATAGTTTGGGTTTATAACATTGCAAATAAACTCATCATCAACTTTACTAATTACTACATTTTTATCTTACATGGATAGATTTGGTATTTATTATTAGAAAACATAATATTTTTTAAAATTTATACACATAAATTAATAAAAATTATTTATTAAAAATAATTTAATATTTATACAGATTAAGTAATAATAAAAAATATTAAAAATTACTTATTTAAAAGTTTCTCCTAGGATAACACAGAGAAATGCAAGTAGTTCCAATTTCTTGAATTCCAAGTGGTCCTTTTATTTTGCAGTAACCTTATCCACTGACGCAGTCACCTTATCGCTGTTACGTTGGACAAATGCGTAAAACTCTTACTCTCCCCATATATTAATGGGTCGGTTTTGCCCTTCCAATAACTACATATACTTATTACCCCACACCAAATGCAACTATATTGCTATCTAACCACACCTATGATTTTTAAAAATAGTTCAAATTGTAGTTTTTTTTTTTTTTTAAATTAATTTTTTATTTTAAAATTTTT
>NC_029772.3:94789193-94790041 GCF_000817695.3 Arachis duranensis | reverse complement strand
TAGATACTAATCCTAAATCTTCCAAAAAAAAGAGAGTTAAAAAATAATGTTATAACAAAAAGTTAACTAGACTAATAAAAAAAACTAATTTTCTATATTTATTCTTTTAAAAAAATTATTAAAAAATACTGATTCCAACAGCTAAAACCCACGACTTAATTATAGATTAATCAGTTTATAAATATAAATGCAAGACAGCTCATCATATATATGCCAAATTTCCAATGTGTATATGTGTATATACAGTGGCGGAACCAAAAATTTCATAAGAGGGGGGCCAATTAAATATAAAATATAACAAAAAATTAACAAAATATGATTTGTAGCATATATATCAAAAAAGTAATTATATTATATAAAAGTCAATGTTCAACTACATACTAAAACTTTATGGTCCAAACTTTATGTATGCTCTACGAATTTCATCTTGTTGATTGATAGGATAATTCCAAATTTGCGGACGCTTTCCGGGATCACGCATCAATGTATCAATATTAACTTGATCTATTTCAGTCCTTGCTATTTTGGAAGCAGGGGGTTGAATATCTTGCTCAACAAGTTGTGTCACAGGTTGTTCAATAATATTTTGAACATTACTCAAAGAATCTGAAGCTGAATTTTGTTCATCATATATTCTCTCTTTTCTCTTGAAAAATGAGTGAATTGTTTTCATCTTTGACATTTTTAACTTAACTTGAACTATCTAACAAAAAAAAAACAAAAATAATTGCATATATATTATTTTCTTAAAAAAAAATATTAAACCTATTGAGCAATAACAAATAATTTTAGAAACACAAATATATAATAACAAAAAATAAAGTTATTGATTTACCTGATTATTTTTT
>NC_029772.3:94780385-94785747 GCF_000817695.3 Arachis duranensis | reverse complement strand
TAAATATTTTTATTTTATTTTTATATGAAAATAACTATTATTTTTAAATTTTAATAATTTATTAATTAGTTTATATCTATTATATTATTATATACTATAAGTATTTATTAAAAAATAATATTAATATATATTATATAATTATGAAAGAAAAGAATAAGTGAGTTTATAATTATTGTTAAATAAAAATATAATTAAAAAGATCGAATTTATAACTAAAATAAAAATAAATTAAATAAAAATAAAGTATTCAATAAAAGATATATATATTATAATTTGCATATAAATGAATAATGAATATAATAGCCGCTCTCGGTTGTAATAGCATTTTTGTTCCCTGAGGACAGGGTTCGAACCCTCCCTCCACCCTCCAATATTTTGAAATTTGAACAAATTTGCATCGGTTCGGTCGGATTGGTCTTGACCGAATTTGACCGGTTTTTAACGGTTCATTTCGGGTCTAACCAGTTTGTATCGGTTTCTTTTCTTACACGGTCTAACTATCAGGTCGAATCGGTATAAGGTTCGGTGAACTCTCCCTCCACCCTCCAATATTTTGAAATTTGAACAAATTTACATCGGTTCGGTCAGACTGGTCTTGACCGAATTTGACTGGTTTTCAACGGTTCATTCCGGGTCTAACCGGTTTGTACCGGTTCCCTTTCTTACACGGTCTAACTATCGGGCCGAATCGGTATAAGGTTCGGTTCATTAATTTTTCGGTTGAACCGATTGATTCGATTCGGTTTTTATAACTATGATACCAACCCACCAAAGCTTAAAAAAAAAACACTCAGTCCTCAGTTACTCAATAAAAAACTTTATTCTCACTTCAAAACTTTTAACCATTCACTTTAACCCTATTAACCGCCGGCACCAATTCTCTCCCAAACCCTCTCAGCGCCATCGCTATTTTCCTCACCAGCCACCCTTAGTGGTATCGCTTCCTCCCTCATCATCCAACCTCAGTGCCATCGCTGCTTCCATCACCAGCTACCCTCACCAGCGTCGTTCCCTCCCTTACTAGACACCCTTATCGCTGCTGAACTTCTTCTCCCTCTTTTACACGCTCCTGCACATATTGTTGCACTCTTATCCAAGTTGAACCACCGCCTTCCACGAGTGTCACAGATCGAACAACAGCAATACCACCAAGCAAGCCACAACTCAAAGGCGTCGGTATACTGCTGTCACTGCCAATTGCAACAACATAATTGACACAATAACGCACAGGTTCTTCAGCAACATCAGTTGACTACAAAAAAGTTAGTTGATAGTTAGGATTTTATTTTTTAAATAGATGTTAATGCAATGCATTAGACTTCAGGTAATAGTTACAATTTGTCGAAATAGATGTTCTGTGATTTGGGTTGAATTAATTTATTTTTCTTCTTCCTGTAGACCATTTATATATTTGAATAATTGGACTCAGCTGGAAAAAAAACTTGTGAATGTTGCTGATTTGCTTAGTTTTATTTTATTTTTATTACTATATGTTTCTAATTTTGGTTTGTTTAGTCTAGGATTCAGGTAGTATGTATGCATGTTCGAATGAGATGTTACTTAAATTTGTTGAACTAATGGATGCTTATTCATCTTTTAAACCACTTTATATGACTGATGCTAGATTACTTTACTTGCTGGAAATAAGACGGATATTAGTTTACTATGTATACAGATGGTTTGTTTCTTTCGATAAATGGAAGCTTGTTTTGGTTATGTAATTGGTCTTTTACTTGATTTACTATGTGGTTTGTGAGTTAATTAAATAATTAGTTGAAACTTATTTTAGTTGTACTTGAATCAACCCAATTAAATCCCTAGGTTTCTTTTATTATGTGGTTTGGGAGTTATGGAGAAAAATTGGATTAGATTTAGTTTAATTTTTCTTGAATTGATATTAGTTTGAATTAAGCTATTTAAACATGGTGCAGGGTGGAATTTTGGTTAATTTGTTAGATGTTTATTATCAACTAAAGCGAATGTTTATTTCATTATATATGCGGATGGTTCATTCATTCAAAAAGTGGATGTTTATTTTAGTTATAACATTGGTCTTTTGCTTGAGTTGCTGGATTTTGCATGCACATGCTCCATAGGTTTCTTTTGTTATGTGGTTTGGGAGTTATGGAGAAAAATTGGATTAGATTTAGTTTATTTTTTCTTGAATTAAAGTTGGGTTTGAGTTAAGCTATTTAAACATGATGCACGGTAGGAATTTTGGTCAATTTGTTAGATGTTTATTGTCAACTAATGTGGATGTTCATTTGACTATGTATGCGGATGGTTCATTCATTCGAAAAGTGGATGTTTATTTTAGTTATAACATTGGTCTTTTACATACCTAGTAAAATAAACATCTAGCAAATTTCATTGTATCTACTTAAATACAATCCAAATTAAATAAACATCCACTTTAGAATGAAAATAACCATCTGCATACCTAGTAAAATAAACAATAATTCAAGGCGTCCTGGGGTCGTGAATAGCAAGGTGGCGATCCATGGAAAGACACAACATCGACTGCAGAAGAACAGGATCATAAATCAACTACGGCTACGACTACGAGGGTTTTGCAGGACAGCGATACTCTCGAAAAGACAAGCACCGCGGGTGATGGCTGCCTCCGGTGACGGTTGTGGAATGCAAAAGTGGACTGGTGGTGTCTTCTTCAGAATGCGCAGTGCGACGCAGGGAAGAGGAGGGCTACGGCGGCTTCGCTTGCATGGTCAGTGGTTGCTGCGGTGCACGGAGGAGGAAGTTGTGATGGCGCAACGGGGTGGGCGCGTCTTCGTTTGAAATGCGCAGCATGATGCAGGGGAAAAGAGGACAAACAGTGGCTACGCTTACATGGTCGATGATTGCTGCAACACACGGAGGAGGAAGCTGCGATGGCGCATCGGGGGTGGGGACGGCGCAAGTAGAAATCCGTGTGGCACAACGGAGGATGCTGGGGGCTGTGATGGTGCGACGGCGGTGGAGGCGGCACAAGGGGGAATTCGTGCAACGCGACAGAGGATGCTGGGTGATGGCTAGTGAGAAATGGAAAGTGCAGCTAGGAAGAGAAAGAAAAGGTTTTCTAAGTAAAATTAGGGTTAGTTGGGGTAGTACTTTTTTAAATGGGTTTTTATATTTTAAAATTAATTTTACCTTCCTTTTTTAATCCGTTGTTTGTATTGTTTACTATATGCGTTGTTCTTCTATAGTTTCTCATTAACTTAACACTTTTTAATTAACAGTATAGTGATGATCGTATATAACCAATTTAGTTAAATAGTCAATTTACTCATCCATTCGAATAAGTATCGAAAAGTAGTAACAGATTTAGAAAAAATTTATAGTAGAACCAAAAGTTAAGGGTGCGTTTTCATTTTTTATTTTTATTTTCAGTGTTCTTTATATTTTAAATTTTGTGAAGGAAAAACTAAAAACAGGAGGTGAAAACAAAAAATAAAATTTTATTGTTTTTACTTTTTTTTCATAAAATCTAAAAAATAGAAAACAAAAAATACAAACCAAACGCACCCTAAGTAATATACAAAAATAATAATAATAATCAACAATATATTTAAATATCTAAACCTTAGTGTATGTTAGTTAGTCAAATTTTAAAAAAATAAATATAATTAATACATTAAAAATATATTAATTTAAAATTATTTTTTATTTCAATGTTTTGACAATATTGCATAATACGTTTATTATTAATATTACTAATGTCTTATCAAGCATTTTGTATTTTTTTAATTTGTAGCTTATTATTAATTTAAAAATCTATAAAAAATATAACTCACATGAACCAATTTTAAATTTTCAGTAAAATTATGTGAGAGAGACAAAAAGAAAAAAAACTTGTGTAAAAACCAAAAATTCAAATCAAATAAGCACCGTCTCCTTATAATATAGATAGATAATATCTCTTTTTCAATTAAACAAATATTCAAATATTTTTTTAATATTTAATTACAAAATTAACACTCTATAATATTTATGATAGAAGCTTTTTCAACGAAAACAATTATTATATGTAATATAAAAAATAAATTAAATAAAACAATAAAAAGTAAATAAATTATATATATTATAAAAAATTACTAAATACTAATAATTTTAATTATATTTGAGAAATTATACTTAATTTTAGATGATTAGCTATTTGTATTATTGTTTGTTTTAAATTTATATAATATAATATTTTTTTATCATTGTATTAATATTTAATAATATAATTTTTTTTCACATGATTTTCTTTTAAAATGTGAGGCAAAAAAATTATTACAATGAGTCCATTGTCGAACTTAAATTCTGTTTTATATATGCAACAATTTATTAATCTTCTTAAATTGCGTTTAGATCATAATTTTATCTTTGATTTGTCAACTACTTGCAAGATACCGTAAAAAAAATTAATAATGATAAGTATATATATGAATAATATATCCATCTCATTAAAAATAAAAACAAATAGTGATGATATATATATATATACCCCAACTTCTATGATTATTTCAATAATTTGTATGCATGGAAGTTTTTTAATTTATTCACAAATTCATAGTTAACCAATTACATTATTATTGTGCTGGCATTTTATATAGAGTATTAGAGTATAATAATAAATGGATATAGATATTTAAAGGTCATAGAAAAAGACCGTATTCATCACGTAAGACATGACTTTAATATTTTTGTATGTTTCTACAAATTTTGTTATTTGACTTGAATATTTTGTATGTTTCTACAAATTTTTAACTTAGTTAATATCAACATTGATCCAAAAGTATATTATGTGGTAAATACATAAGTAGCAAATCTTCTTCCTGTTTTAATTTTTGAATGATTAACAAAAGGTAAACTACTACGTCCTTTTATTAAACATTGAATATTTTTTAACATGAGAATGAGCATGCATTTCGAGTATTAGAAAAAAATATATAAATATTATTTGTATATTAAATTAAATTAATTACTAATGTATTTGTATATAAATAACATAATTAAAAAAATATCATAGTCAAATGAATAATTCGAAGACAATAAGTAAAATAATAATAAACAGTAATAACAACAATGAGATGTCCTGTTTTTAATTCTCCGGTGATTCATTTAATTGTGTTAATTAAAGTCGATGTGTGATGGTGGCATTGAAAAAACGATGGCACTACAGGATGGCAAAAAAAAATTTTATTTGCAGATATTCGTAAGATTATTCTCGGCGAAGAGGTTAATATATATGAACTTGTAAAATTTGTATGGAGATGGACCTGTCTCCATCAATAAATGAAGATGGAGACCAAAATTGAGGTATTCATTTTATGAAAATTTGCAAAATTCTTACGAAAAAAATTTATTTAAATATTTTTGT
>NC_029772.3:94732985-94780368 GCF_000817695.3 Arachis duranensis | reverse complement strand
TTATATTGTTTTTTTAATTTAAAATTTAATAATATCTGATTATTGATAGATATTTACAAATATATACCTTTTTTATAAAAAAAAGATAAATAGAAATTTATGGAGTTAATATTTAAAATGATCCCTGAAATTTGACCCTTGACTCAATTAGTCTTTAAGGTTTCAATTGACTCTAATTGTATCTTGAAATTTTGACCTGTGTCTCAATTTGGCTCTTACGTCATTTTTCGTCACCAGAAAACTGACCTGGCAATTTTAAATGACACCTGACACTCTCAAAACGACGTCGTTTAACTCTTGGCGCCGAAAATATTTAGAAACGACGTCGTGTGACATGAGAAAGGGGTTAAATAAAAACCCAAATATTAACCACTTCAAAAGTGAAACTCCAATTGACCCTTCTTCTTTTTCCTCCTTCCCTCGTATACGTTTCCGTCAGAGAAAAACTATGAGTGTCACTGTAACTGAGGTTTGAAGCTTCTCTTACTTGTTTTGCCTCCCATTGTAAAGACTAATTACCTGGGAGTCACCATCTCTTCAAAAACAGGTTAGTAACAAAATCATTACTCTAATATACCATGCTCTGTTTTTTGCAAAATGTTGGTTGTGGGTTATTTTTTATTTTTTTTGCTCTACTTCATTTGTGAAACTTTGGAGAAATGTGGTTGATTATGGTTGTTGATGATGATAGAGTTCTTGTATATTAGGGTTTAATTTTTTTGCATGTACGTGGTTGTGATCAACTGAATCTTTCAATTCTTTATGGGTTTGAGCAGTCATTTATTTTTCATATTTCATTTTAAAATGACAATCTAACTCCTTTATATCCCATTTTAATTTAGTTGTTTACTATGTTACCTAGATTATTTTTTTTTATCAATAATAGACTTACCATCGTAATTTTTTAGTGAGAGTATATAAAGAGTACATAGTATATAAGGTGTAATAACTCAACAAATATTTTTCAAGGGAGATTTTTCATTCTCTTCAACAATGTGAATAACTTATTTTTTCTCCCTCTCTTAATCCCTTCTGGTTTATCAAACCATCAATATCACAACTTGAACAGCGTAGAACCTGAGATTTTTTTCCTGGTGCAGTGAGCGCGGAAAGTGTAAATCCAATTTTGCCATTCTCTTTCTATCCCTAATTTTTCTTTCGACATTTTCTTTCCCCCATTCTTACATCTTCCTTCAAACTCATTCAATAGAGTTTGATAAGAGGTAATTTTGCAAGATTCTTTCTTGGTGAACATAGCTGTTTCGATCAACAAGTTGGAAGGAAGAAGATCTAAATCCTTATTACTTCTGTGATTCATTAATTTCTCAAAATATAAACAAATCCTCAAGTGGTGATTTTGACAACCAGAGTAATGCCAATATCCTCCATCAACTCACAAATCTTCAATCTCAAATTTTGAAGAATACCACAAGTCCGATTCAATATCAATCAACCTCCTATTTTCTTCTCCCTGGAATAAATCTAGATAGTAGAAGTCATGGAGTTACTTTGGCATGCTCACATTGTAACAAACAAGGCCACACAGAAAATGTGTGCTATAATAAGTAAGGCTACTCCTCCCATTTCTATCAACGACAGTAATATAACACCACCATCAATCACGTGATCACTGAGGGGTATGATAATATACTCAGTGACAAGTAATCCCAACCCAATTGTCTTAAAAAAATATTAGAATATCAAGATTTGGGTTCACTCAAGAGTAAAGATTTGCCTTGTTAGAGTTGATCAAAGACAAAAGTGTGCAGCAACAATCTCATAATGCAAATCAAATTTTGACTAATTCCATTCAGACCTCCACTCCAGGTAAAACCATTGCATTACATTTTAATGCGAGAATTATGAGTATTATCACTCTAAAATCTGCACTATGGGTCATTGACTCCAATGGAACAGATCATGTGACTTTTGACTTAAAAGATTTTGCAAGCTTTCAAAATATTGCTCCAATAAATATGATATTGCCAAATGGAACAAAAACTGTTAGCACCATCATTGGCACAATAACATTTTCTAAAAAAAATTTTCTCAAAAATGTTTTATACATTCCTTCTTTTGATTTTAAACTGACCTCTGTGTCAAAATTAACCTCAAACTTACATTGTCAACTATTAATCAATTATAAGTGTTGTGAGATACAAGATCGATCCACATCAAAGATGATTAGCATTGCTGAGTGTATAGAAGAGTTATATACAATGAGTAGAGAATCAGAATTCTCTCACTTTCCCCCTCCTCCAACAAAGCAAGCTTCATTGGCGGCAACGACGACTACTACTCATCCCACAATATCTTCACACAGTGAGCACAACAACATTTGACATCTTAGATTTGGACACATACCCATGCATAAATTGATTTTACTGAAAAAGTTTTATCCTTTTATAGATTGTATTGCTTCAAAACTTCCCTGTGACCCATGTCATTTTGTAAAACAAAAGAAATTATCTTTTGATCTTAGTACCACTGAAATTAAAGACTATTTTGACTTAGTTCATATGGATATCTGGGGTCATATTTCTGTCCCTTCCAATGAAGGACATATGTATTTTTTGACTGTGGTGGATGGCAAGAGCAGATTCACTTGAATTTTTTTAGGAAAACTAAATTTGAGACATCACAATTGGTTATTAATTTTGTGAATTTTGTTAAAGTACAATTTAAAAAACAAGTTAAGTGTATAAGGACTGACAATGGGCCAGAATTCACTCTAACATCCTTTTTTGTATCATCTGGCATTTTACACCAAACCTCGTGTGTAGAAACACCAGAACAAAATAGGATTGTAGAGCAAAAACACCAGCACATTTTAGGTGTTGCTAGAGCACTGTTATTTCAATCAGGAATTTCACATTGTTTTTGGCAATACGCAGTTGTTCACGCTATTCACTTAATTAATAGGTTGTCCAGCACTAAACTAGATAATGCTAGTCCTTATAAGCTTTTGTATGGTAATTTACCTGACCTTTCATATTTAAGAGTATTGTGTTCTCTTGCATATGCCTTCACATTAACAAATTCAAGAACAAAATTATACCCAAGAGCTAGAAAAATAGCTTTTCTCGTTTTTAAATTAGGAACAAATGGTTTTCAACTTATTGATTTGAAAACAAAGGAAATTTTCATATTTAGAAATGTAACTTTCTATGAAACTCATTTTTTATTTTTACATTCTACTAGCACTGACATTCATGAGGTACCCACTCGTACTCCACAATGCATTCATCTTTTTCAATATGATACACCATTCACATATCATTTGCAATCACCCATACCTACCACACTTACAGATTCAAATGAACATTTCTCAAGTTCAATGCACTCACCAATTTCTTCACACACCATTGCATCCATTACCACACCACACACCAACAATGCTCCTGCATCACAAAACTACGACATTACACATGATTCCATCACTAGAAAATCTAAAAGAGTCAAGAAACCACCTGCTTATTTGAAGGACTATTATTGTATGATAACTCACACAGCTCACTCTAGCAACTTTGCTCACTCTTAACTCTTTATATCCTATCTCACAACACTTGTCATATGATAAACTAACCTCAAAATATAAGTCACTTTCTCTAACCATCACCTCAAATCCAGAACCTAGCACCTATGAGAAAGCGGCTGCACATGAATATTGGAAAAAGACAATACAAGATGAATTGACAGCTCTAGATCAGAACAGAACTTGGTATCTCACTAAACTCCCAAAAGGTAAGAAGGCTGTGGGTTGCAAATGAATTTTTCGGATAAAATTCAATTCCGGTGCCACCATAGAGAGGCACAAAGCGATGCTAGTTGCAAAAGGATTCACTCAAGTGCAAGGAGTAGATTATGGTGATACTTTTAGTCCAGTTATCAAAATGACTACCCTACGAGTAATGTTAGTATTAGCAGCAACAAAGAAATGGTATTTGAAACAGCTGGACGTCAATACTGCCTTCCTTCACGAAGATTTGGATAAAGAAGTTTATATGAAGATACCACCCGATTTGACTGTGTCACAACCAGGTTTGGTTTGTAAATTGCAAAAGTCTCTATATGGGCTTAAGCAAGCAAGCAGGCAATAGAACATTAAGCTCACTCAAACTCTTGTGGATGCTAGTTATAAACAGTTTTTTGATGATCATTCACTCTTCATCAAGAAACAATCCGAAAGTTTCACTGCCATTCTAGTATATATTGATGAGTTGGTTAACCAGGAACGACATTGGTGAAATCAATACCATCAAGCAAATTTTCGATGACAAATTCAAAATAAAGGATCTTGGTGATCTCAAGTACTTCTTGGAAATGGAAGTAGCACGTTCTAACTCTGGAATTCACATTTATCAGCAGAAGTACGTCATGGACCTTCTCAAGGAGTTTGGTTACCTAGATTGCAAACCTCTCTCCACTTCTTTTGGTTATAGTCAGAAACTCTCGAAGGAATTCGGTACCATTTTAACGGAAAACACTACTTACAGACAGCTCATCGGTCGACTCCTTTACCTCACAAATACTAGACCCGATATCTCTTATGTCGTGGGATGTTTGAGCCAGTTTTTGGACTGTATAACCACTTCTCACCTACATGCTACTTTTCGCGTACTCCGATATTTAAAGGATAGACCTGTAACTGGTCTATTCTTCTCCTTTACTTCTAATTTGTTTCTCACCGGATTTGCCGATGCTGACTGGGCTACCTGTGCCGATACTCGTTGTTCTGTTTCCGGTTATTGATTCATGCTTGGGAACTCTCTCGTTAGCTGGAAGAGTAAGAAGCAAACCACAGTTGTCAAATCCTCTGCAGAAGTTGAATATAGGTCTCTTGCTGTTGCCACTTGTGAAGCTAGTTGGTTATCTTTCTTAATGGATTTCATTGGTTTGCCGCTTCAAAATCACTCTATTCTGTGACAACCAGTCAGCCATTCACATTGCCAATAATTCCATCTTTTATGAAAGAACCAAGCACATTGAAGTAGACTGCCACATTGTTTGTGAAAAGCCTCATCCATCTTATGCCAATTTGTTCCAAATATCAACTTGCTGATTTTCTTACTAAAGCTCTGTCACCGGGTCCTTTTCTTGATAATGTTTCCAAGCTAGGATTGTTAGATTTACACAATTCTAGCTTGCAGGAGGGTGTTACCTAAATTATTTTTTTATCAATAATAGGCATTTACACAATTCTAGCTTGCGGGAGGATGTTACCTAAATTATTTTTTTTTTATCAATAATAGGCATTTACACAATTCTAGCTTGCGGGAGAGTGTTACCTAAATTATTTTTTTTTTATCAATAATAGGCTTACCATTATAATTTTTTAGTGAGAGTCCATAAAGAGTACATAGTATATAAGGTGTAATAACTCAACAAATAATTTTTAAGGGGGATTTTTCATTCTCTTTAACAATAAAAATAACTTATTTTTCTCCATCTCTTAATCTCTTCTGCTTCATTAAACCATCGACATCACAGCTTAAACAGTCTAGGACATAAAATTTTCTTTCAGACGGACTAATTTCTTATAAAAATAAAGTATTTCACAACAATTTTAGTAAAGACTAATAACTAACAATTGCTAGAACACTCTAGTGTTACTGTAGACAGGCACAAATTAAATATTGAGCCATTCTAAGATTTTTATCTAGTGTTTATACTCCATGCATTTATTTAGAGATCGAACATAAATAATTGTCATGTTTATCTTTTTTTTTTCTTTTTTTTTTCCGTTCTTTTTACTTCAAGTACAAGAATAAAATTTCTGCCTCACTATAAAATCTGTTATAAACAGAACTCTTTAATATATGTCTAGTATTTTATGGTTGAAATTACATATATTTATTTACTGGAGCAACCCTTGTTAGAACAATTGTATTTCTTTTTCATCAATTTAAAAGGACAATCTTATTCTTTCATGTTTCTCTAATAGTATAACAGTACAACTACATATATTTTCTGTGCTAAACATCGTCTACATCAATGACCACCATGAGTGTTTTATTATACATCTGAAATTAAGTGATAATCATGAACTGAACTACTTGATTTTTCTTAGACATTGACATTAGTATTATGGTTTGGAGGTGTCGTAGATGATCATATTCAAGATTTAAGTGCATTTTAAGCATTGTGGTGTTATATCTAATCAGCGGGTGGTTCAAAATTTTAAAACCATGTCCGGTCATTTTGGCCTGAGAAGAACAATTATATATGTATTCAGATCTTTGTGACTGTTAGTTATGTAATTAGTTTTGTGAATATTTTAAGTTTTTTGTTCTACTTTAACAATCAATTGTGAACAATCTTTTCTCTTTTATTTATTTATTTTTTTTGCTGTTGTTTCTCAACATTTTTTTCAATTTTTGGAGAAATTACTATGATTTGAGAGAATTGGAGCTGAGTTAGATTTTATTTTTATATATTGTGAGGGTTAACTTAATGTCTAAAAAAATTTAGCTACGTCATCTGACTGTTATATTATTAAGTGTTATTTAAAATTGTCAAGTCAGTTTTTTAATGACGAAAAATGATGTAAGGGTCAAATTGAGACTTGAGTCAAAATTTTAGAGTATAATTAAAGTTAATTAAAATCTTAAAAACTAAATTAAGATGGAGATCAAAATTCAAGAATCATTTCTCGAAAATTATGACAAAAATGGAGAGGAGAACGGAACGGGAGATCGGAGAGGTGTCCGCTTTCTGAAGACCCATTCCAACTTTAAGCAAATACGAAAAGTTAGTTGTAAAAATTACAAAACAAGAAAAAGTGAAGTGTTGCTGGACCTGGGACTCATGATTATATTAATACAAGCTTATTATATTAATACTCTTAACAAGTATTTTTACAAGAAAAATATTATGGAACTAACAATATTTTTTATATTTTAACTAATAACTAACTACCATTCTATTTTTTTACTAGAAGAGTTTATCTTTAAGTATTTTCTTTCTTAAATCTATTATTATTATTATTATTATTATTATTATTATTATTATTATTATTATTATTATGACCAATAAATATTATAATTTTTAATTAATATTTAATCAATAATAATTTATACTCATATTTATAAAAATTTTATACATAAAAAATATATAATTTGTAATTATATTTATTAGAATTTACACATAAAAATTAATACAATTTACACTAATATTTTTTAAATTTCATATATAAATTAATAAAATATATATTTAAAATAATTTAATATCTGTATTGATAAAAAATAACAAAAAATATTAAAAATGACTAATTTTTAAACATTTTTAATTATTATTTGACAAAAAAATACAGAAAAAGTTAGCAAAAGTTAGTTGAATTTTTTTCCAACTTTCACGAATTGCCACGTGGTGCAAGTTTATTGGTCTAGAATTACACTCAATCTGACAATTATTATAATTTAAAAGATAAAAATTCAAATGCAGATAATTTTATATAAAGTTGATAACTAAAAGTTATTAGATAATAATTTAGTCAAATTTATTAAATTATTTAACGACTATCGACTATCAACTTTACATGAAGTTAACTAGAATTTTTATCAATATAAAAATCTGTAAAAACAATAAATATTTTAATTGCGCGCATGTATTGTTTAATATTTAATTTATCACCTACTCCCAGTGTCACTCAAACTCTATACAAAAATATTCCATTTCCCTTAAAAGCATATATCATGTGTGTTTCGCCATTCTCCAACTCATAAAAAGCTTAAAACCAGGAGGAACAAACCATAAACAATTAACGATAATATATTGAATCATGAAACTTTAAAGATTTAAATCTGTTGGGAGAAGCCAAAGTGAAAGCTAAGAGCTAAGATGAGACAAGTGAAGAGGGTATGTATTGTAATATATAGTGCTCAGTGTGGGGAATGAGTGTACCACAATGTGTGTTTTGCTCCTAATAATTAATTAATAATTAATTAATTAATTATTATTCTAACATATATGTCAAACTTTTTTACAGTGATGAAAAGCGTTACTTATTGTGAGGTCTTGTTTATTCATCGTAAGAGAAAAAAGGTTCCAAAGCGAATATACGTTTTGCAGATTGCTACCTTTTTTGCCGTGCTTTCACTGCTTTTCTTGCACTATGTATTATAAATTTTCCCAATTATTCAAATATTATAAGGTTGCTTACCTTAAGGAATTCTCATAATTAGCTTTAATTTTACTCCTAAGTAATTTTTTCTTCATCTCGTTAATACATTATTCTTTTTATAATTATTTGCTACCTTCAAATTAAATGATGTTTATTTAGGCTATACATAGTATGGAGACCTTATCCTATGGAAGTGGCGTCATGTGACACGTGTCGAGGGAGGGTTTGTTTCCCAAAACAGAGTACATATATAAATAGACCCTTAACTAAAAAATATAAAATATATAAAATTTCAATTTCTAATAACTTTAATAGATATCCTTAGCGAAACCCATGTGAGTAGACAGAACTAAATAATAAATACTACTAAAAGACAAAAAACACTATTCAATAATGAACTAAAAATTTTTAATTCATTGAAAAAACTAAGAGTTAAAATTAGTGATTTTTATTGTTTAATAAAGAAAATTGAAAAAGCAAAGGAGTGAGTCGGAATAATGTATGTACACTGAGAAACGCAACAACAAAAAAGAGAGAGAGAGAGGATTGAGGAGTTTTAGGGATTCAAGTTGGTTGCATTGAACTGAAGTCGCTTCAAAAGGAGAGCTTTCTTCTTCACCTCACACCCTATATTGTATGTTGCAGCCTTCACACTCAAAAAGTTCTTGAACCTAATAGGCTAATACCCACTTTAGTTTGCAGTTTCCACTCCTCTTACCTTCCATATATTAATATTATTATTCTCATTTTTAATATAAAATTTTGTTATTATTATTTGAATAACCACTTAATTTTAATTGTCCAAACGAGTTAATACTTAATTTGATTTCTACACAAACTTCAATTGTTTCAATTTAATTTTTAAATTTTATAAACATAATTCACATTATTTTTTTTGAGACTATTTTTTATATACAAATGTTAATGCATAGCCAATGATATACCATGCTTAAATCAGTAAAATGATACAATTTTTCTTTTGATATTTAAATAATCAAAAAGAGACGTTGTATCACTTAGTTTGAGAAAAAAAATTTTAATAAACACCACCTATAACGTTTTTAGATTACTTGAATACTAAAATTAAAATGACGTCATTTTATAAAGTATAATATTGTATCTGACTATTCACATCAGTATTTTGATCTGTGCGTCAAAAATTATTTTAGAAACTAACATGAGTTATATTCGTAAAATTTAAGATTAAATAAAAATAATTAAAATTTTAAGAACCAAATTAAAACTAAAGTATAAATTTTGAGATCAAACTGAATATTATTTATACGACTCTTTCTAAGTATCCTTTATATAATAATGTAAGCTATTACATTATCCTTAGGTTGTTTGAAAAAATATCCGAAGGGTTTGTTTAATTTATTGTTTTCTAGTTTCCAAGTAGCAGGTTGCTTTAATTTCTGAATGAAATAAATAGTAAACTAGTAGTTGCAAAAATTGGAATGGCCACTCTCACTGCATCAAAGTGGAAACCAAATTAAAGGCACCACCACAATAGAGTTAATTAGTGGTGGTTGTCATGCCAACAACATTACTTTATTTACTATATAGTATATGGTATATAGTATATACAACTATGCCTTTGTGAATTTGGACACACAATCACTATTTTTAACTCATTGTTCTTCAAGGAACTAAATAAAGTTTTCAAATTCAATTTTCATAGTGCTTGTGCTTGGTTACGTTCACCACAAGTGTGCATTATTCCATACAATTAAGTGATTAAAATTAAGGGTCAAATCAATGAACTGGCTTGCATCACTTTGGGATTGGTTTACATGTATGAATATGAAGTGGACATTGACCCAAACCCAAACAACAAACAAATCATTATTTTGAGCTTCCCATGAATCTTTATTATTAGGCTTTGATGTGTATAGAAGAAAAAATAGACCCACCATGGAGGATAAGGCTTGGTTTAATATTCTATCCGTCTGTTTCATGTAAATGCACTACAAAATGAAAATGTGGGAAACAATTATAAAAGGAAGAAAAAAAAAAGGTACGAGGAAGAAAAGTTGCATTGGAAGTGTTAATTTGGAATGTTAATTGATGATTAAGGAATTGGAATATAATACTAGTATAAAGCTTATGGTTTTGTGTGCCAATTAAATATTCCACTATTAATAATGGATTATGTATTTCTTACCTTTTCTTTTTTAGTGGCGGTTTTTCTTTTTTGGGCTACTAATGTCTTATTACTTTTCTAATTAGGAGAATCAAAATCCTCGTTTTTTTTGGTTAACAATTAGAACACATATTAAGACTGTTAGTATAAATTTGTAAATACTTTAATTTAATAAATATATAAAACTGTATTTGAAAATTTAAACTTTTTATTTCTATAAATTATCTTTCATTAATAATTTTAACATGTTTTTTGAGTTAAACTTTTTTTAGGAAAATAATTAAAATTCTTAGCTTATTAATTAATACTAATAATTAGTAAGTTCGTTGCTTAATTACAGAGATCCATTTTAAAGCACGAATAAACGTCTATAAAAGCATTTAATCTTTTATATTAATGTTGTCCCATACACGAATTTAAACAGCATTTATATTCTTATGAGAGAACACGACAACTTGTTGACATGCTCTACATAGTACCACACAGTAATTAACTTTGACATAAAATACCCAACATGCCTGCATTCCATTAATAAAACGGTGAGAACTCAGGTGTCATCGACTTCACGTGAAGTTGATATTTGAGAGCTGTTAAATGATTTAATTGATTTGACTAAATTTTTATCTAATGATTCTCAGATATGAACTTCACCTGAGTTTTCACCTAATGAAATATATCTATTAAATTACATGTTAAAGTTATTATTATTATTAGAAAAATTTCATCTTTAAATAAATATACGAAAAATACATTATAAAAAAATAATTGATAATATTCAATATATATTTTAAAGATAAACCATTTTGTCTGTGATTGAACCTACTACTTTTTTGAAAGGCACTAACATACGTGAAATTATTGGGTGCTAAGTGCTAACAGCTACAAAAGCAAATTTAATAAATGATTACAACAAGAGGATAATAGAAAAACAAAAAAAAATTCCCTAATAAAAAAAATCCATCAAAAAAGAAAAAGAGAAAGAGAATTAATTAAAGTTGTGAGCATAGGCAGTAAAATTCCAAAGCATGAGTTGTTAAAAATGTGTGGGAAGAGTAGATTTAATTTAAGAGGAGGAGGGGCAAGTTCCTCCAATGAATGAGCTGGATCCACTCTCTCAGGAATGACACATAACTTGGAATATCGTTATTATTTATTTTTCATAATTCATAATTAATACTAAATGTAAGATTAATAAAAATTAAATTAAAATTTCATAAATGGAAGATGTGAAAAATAAGAAGAAACCAGAAAAGAAACAGAAGGACATAACATAAGCTGGAGGTTATTAAGGCACAAAACATGTTTATATAAATAATTTTGTGTCCGAAAATTCCATTTCCCCTTTTTGTTTTTTAATTTCTTCTTCTCCGATTCCTGCGTTCTCCTTTCATTTCAGTTGCTTCTCGTTGAATAATTGAACTCGGCTCCCAACAACTACTTCTTTGTTTGTTTCACAGACTTCTCAATTTCAATTATGTGAAACCTCAGAAAACAGAAACCGCTGTTCTGTTTTTGTTTCATGTTTTTGTCTCAGTTTGTTGTGTCGCTGTGGCTGTTTGGATCTCTGAACTCAACTTAACCATGAATCTCAGCAACGGAAGGGGATCCATGTCGACGGTTACTTCAGGTGCTGCTGTGAAATCCGCCGACGCCGTCTCCGACCAGTTTCCGGCGGGTCTGCGGGTCCTTGTTGTGGACGATGATCCCACGTGTCTCATGATTCTCGAGAAGATGCTCCGAACTTGTCTTTACGAAGGTACTACAACTCAATCACCTCTCTCTCTCTCTGGCTCTCTTCAATTTCGATTTTCCGATTTGTAGGTTCAATTTCTTGAACCAAAAACTAAGGAAAAAGAAAAGCTTGTCCCTTTTTTCCCCCAACTATATTACATGCATGTAGATAGTTATTTGGTGATCGCAAAATTTGTTATTGCAATCCTTTCATGAATTGTTCTTGGATTCTTGTATGTATACTTCTCTTCAAGTTTGGTTCCCTTTTACTTCATGTGGTGCTTCTCTAGTTCTCTTGCTCTTGTGTTTCAGAAGCCAGATTTGTTGTATTGACTTTATTCCAAGAAGTAAGAGCCTTTGCAGCAAGTTGGGTGTTCGATTTGTGTGCTATTTTGTCTTATGTGATTACTCAGTTGAATTCTAAATTTTGAGGAATTTTGTTGTATCCATTTCAGTTACCAAATGCAATACAGCAGAGAAAGCACTCACACTTCTGCGAAAGAATAAAAATGGGTTTGACATTGTTATCAGTGATGTGCATATGCCAGACATGGATGGATTTAAACTGTTAGAACACATTGGCTTGGAAATGGACCTCCCTGTTATCAGTAAGTGTTCTTATTCATCAGCTTAGATCCGTATGTGCACTGCATTGATGGGTTTGAGACTGACATGGTTTTGTGCTATGCTTGTTACTTGTTACAGTGATGTCTGCAGATGATGGTAAAAACGTTGTTATGAAGGGTGTAACACACGGTGCCTGCGATTACTTAATTAAACCGGTTCGCATAGAGGCTTTGAAGAACATATGGCAGCATGTTGTTCGCAAGAGAAAGAATGAATGGAGAGATACTGAGCAGTCGGGTAGTGCCGAAGAAGGAGACCGACAGCAGAAGGCATCGGATGACGCGGATTACTCGTCGTCGGCAAATGAAAGCAACTGGAGAAACTCGAAGAAGAGGAGGGATGAGGAAGAGGAAGCAGAGGAAAGAGATGACACTTCAACTTTAAAGAAGCCAAGAGTTGTTTGGTCTGTTGAGCTGCATCAACAGTTTGTAGCTGCTGTAGATCAACTGGGAATTGATAGTATGTGAAAAAATTTTCCCTTTTCCCTTTCCATGCACACCTATGCCTAATTCAGCATAACAATGCATAACAGCACTTTGGATGCATCATCCAAAGGGTATGCATGTATTTGTTTAATTGCATACATGAGCTGTGAAATCCTCAAAACTACAATTTCACCGTGTCGATAACACATACGGGTTGCAGATTGTTGCTCATGAAAATCACTTAATCTAGTTGTATCTCACTAAATTGGTAGTTTGTCTCTAAGGAGAGTAGATTAGATAGATGGTTGACTAATAATTAGAGTAGAGGGAGATTAAGAAAAATAATAAGCGAAACAATTAAGAAATATTTAGTTTTTAATAGTTTATCATTAGATATAGTTTATGATAGGACACCATAGCATTGACTAAGCTGTATAGTAGCCAACCACACTTAATAGGATCAAGTTTGGCTGTTGTATCTTAGTTGGGAAGAATTACAGTGTTCTCGAACCTTAGCTGATTAATTAGACGTTTCTTAAAATATATGACCTCCTCTTATGTTTTCAAATTTGATGTTTATACAGAGGCTGTACCCAAAAAGATTCTTGAATTGATGAATGTTCCTGGACTCACCAGAGAAAATGTAGCCAGCCACCTTCAGGTATTATATTGTCATGCAATGTGTACTTTGGGATGAATAGATTCAAGATTAAAATTTTGTATCCCTACTTCTACCGGTTGTTGTGGTCACCTTTGCTATTAGATGATTACCTGAAGGAGCTAACACATTTTTCCCTTGTTCATTGCAGAAATATCGTTTGTACCTCCGAAGGTTGAGTGGGGTTTCTCAGCATCAGAATAACATGAACAGTTCCTTCATGAATCCTCAAGATGCAACATTTGGGACAATTTCTTCGATTAACGGAATTGATCTTCAAACTCTTGCAGCTGCTGGCCAACTTCCAGCACAAAGTCTAGCCACACTTCAAGCAGCCGGACTTGGTAGGTCAGCTCCGAAGGGGGGCTTACCCATGCCCATCATGGATCAAAGAAACCTTTTTAGTTTTGAAAATCCAAGGTTAAGATTCACTGAAGGGCAACAACAACAACAACATTTGAGTAATAGTAAACCAGTGAACTTACTTCACGGAATCCCAACAAATATGGAACCAAAGCAGCTTGCCAGTTTGCACCAATCATCCCAACCCCTTGGCAACATGACCGTCCGAGTCAATGCTTCTACACAGAGCAATCCCTTGTTAATGCAGATGGCACAATCCCAACCCAGAGGACACATGCTAAGTGAAAATACTGGTCCTCACCTTCCCAGACTCCCATCATCTTTGGGGCAGCCTAGTGCATCAAATGGAACTTCTAATGCTCTTATGGGCAGGAATGGGATTGCGGGTAGTACCAGAGCACCTGGCTACAATCCTATTTCACAAAGCTCTTCAATGATGAATTTTCCCATCAATCAAACCACTGAAATGCCCATCAGCAGTTTCCCTCTTGGAAGCACTCCTGGTATATCCAGTATCACAACAAAAGGCTCGTTTCAAGAAGAAGTTACTTCTGGAATTAAACGGGCAGGCGGGTTTGTTCCAAATTATGACATTTTTAGTGAACTGCAAAAGCCACATGATTGGGAGGTATCGAATCCAAGCCTTACGTATAATGCTGCCTCTCAGCATGCAAATCCTTTACATGGTAACATTGATGTCTCGCCTTCAGTTTTAGTGCAGCAGAGCTTTTCTTCTAACCAACAGACGGGACAAAGCAGAGATGCCAATACCATGATTGTAAAGCCTATATTCTCTGCGAGTGAAAGCATGGAGCAAGGCACTCTCCAAAATCAACACCTCAATACACTCGTCACTGACAACTCAATAAGGGTTAAGACCGAAAGAATCCCTGATGCAAGCTCCCAAACTAACTTCTATCCTGAGCATTATGGGCAGGAGGATCTCATGAGTGCACTTCTCAAACAGGTTGGTCCTTTGATCCTTTCCGTGTTCGCTAATTCACTAAATTCTTATATGCTTGTTATAGCTTTTTACTTTATAGAAATCACATCTGTATGGTTCTGGCAGCAAGAAGGCATTGGACCAGCTGAGAATGATTTTGACTTCGATGGGTATTCCCTGGATAACGTTCCGGTCTAGAACAGACCTTGTATAGTTCCTTCCAGTTGCAGTTGCCAGTGTAAATAGTTGCTGTTACATATGCTTTATCATTCTGCAATCAGCTAGTTTGCAACTGAGTGTAAATTGTTCAACAAACAGATATTCAGACTTCTGGAAATAGCGAACGACAGTGGTTTAGTCTCGACACGAAATCTGTTAAAGACGCGATAAAGATGCCTCAACTGCATATATGCAAAGGGCATGGACAATTTTTGACTGCTTTGAATAACAAAATTCCTAGTAAGCTTCTAACTTTAGGGTGTTGATGAAGGTATGTTGGGTTAGGGAGGATTGCAGAAGCAAGGTTTTGATACATCTGCAGACTCGTAGGAGCATTTCTAACACTAATAACAATTGTGAACATTATTTTCCTTTTGTTCCTTTTTCATTTTCTCTTCTAGTGTATGTTGGTCAAAGTAAGCAAATGACTTACCTTAGGCATGTAAATATTTCCATTTGGTTGCTCAAGACATTGGGTCTTGCTATTCTTTTCTGGTTGTTCTTGTACTTAGATACTTTTGTTTGTGCTTTTATATTTGTCATATTATGTTTTGCATTCCCTATGGCCTGTACAATAACAATAGTAACTTGATTAATAGGAAGTGATTAACCAACTGATCAGTGATTATGGGTCTCTCTGGTGCCATTTCTTTGGGAGGTTTCATTTGTTATTCTGCAAGAAGCCAAAACATTTTTGTTACTATAAAGCACAGTTGTTTAAGAGCTGGTTATCAACATATGCATACTTAACGGTGCTCAGAGAAGAGATTTGCTAGGATTAGATACTCAATAATAAAGCTTTGCTATCTTTATAGAGGTTAATATGGTAATTCACTTATAGTTCTAATATATCGTTTTTAATGTACAATTTAATTTTACTTGTAAGTCAGATTATAGGTTTAACCACATTCAAGTTTGGTCAAGCTAATTAACTCTTGACCTCGCCAATATTTTTAGGGTCATGTATATATTTTTATTCTGCACGGATAAATATACTTTGGTAATTGTTTCATTCATATTCTTTCGAAATTAGAGATTCTTTATTATTGTGTAATTTTTGTTGTGCATATTTTTAACACAAAAATGATTCATAAACTAATTACATCACTAAAAATGATACATAAACTAATTACATAGATTTTAAAATAAAATATACAAAAAAATGATTTCATGTATTAAATATGTATATAATTAAATTTATTCTCTAATTTTCGAAGAGCATCAAAGTAATTGTCAATTGACCTCCATTTGGATTTTGGGTCTCGAGACTAGACACACTAATAAGCGATTCCAATCAATGACTCAATGTCATATATGATCAGGAAAAACGAATGCAATATATATGAAGATGATCTTAGAATAATAAAAAAAAAAACAAAAGAAATATATTTCTGTCATCTAATACAATAAATCTACATTTTCTATACCATAACATTCTCTAAAGAATCATACCAATTGAACAAGGATTGGCAAAGCACAGCATCCAAATCAGTCATACAGCTTGAATGTTACAACAGAACTAACGTCTCTCACTGAATCTCTGTGATGATATCAACATATGAATGTAAAACTGCCTCAGAAACCGACGCAAGCAAGATTTCACAATCAAAACATGACCACTGTTACCGCATCAAGATAACCAGCAACAGAGACAGAACGATAGAACTTTTCCAGGACAAGACCTCCCTGAATCCACTACTCGTTGGATACACCGAAGGAAGTGAACATTCCTCGCCATTGAAGAACACTTTAGTGGGAAACCCATCTCTATGAGCAACATCAATTCCCGGTGTAGTTTTCTTGGTGAATGAGATTACTGATTGTTGTTTACCAGGCACCCTAGGATCGTTAAGAGGGTTGGCACCATCTGCTTCCGCGACAAGGTAGTTCAGTCCTGGCAAACCTTGCATCAATATGGTATTATTGTTTACACCGTCTAGGGTGGTTGCATTGAATGAATACATTTTCTCAAAACCTGCAGCTGCTTTATCCATTTGCACTGCAGCAAACCAATCTGCGAAATTAGTGTCACCCCAGTTAAAAAGAGTGACTCTTGCACTCCACCCTTTAGTGTAGTCTGTGTATACATGCCAGTTGATGCTTACACCACAGTTGTCACTACATGGCATTGGTTTCGGAACCGGTAGATGCTTCAGATCAGCCCAAGCAACAGCTTTCGCAGTTCGGTTATCAAAAGGAACAAGAAGTGCCTCTGGTGGAAGGAACATAGCCTGTGCAGTAGTACTACATGTTCTTGCAGTGTTACTGGGGCATCCACAGGCACATGTTTTGCAAGGTATAACCGAATCATTGTAATATGCTGAAAATGAGACACAGCATTTGCTGGTTGCTCCCTTGGGCTTCGTTATGTTGCACACAACCTGCCAACTTGCCATCACTGTCTTGTTCGACGGCAAGCCAGATGGATCCGGATTTTCACTAGGACTCACTCTCACGGGAGGGCCACACTTGTAAGTTGGGTTGAGGGTGCCATTTATCTTCCAGTTCTGTGGTGGGGAAAGCTGAGAGCGATTGAGAGCGGGCGGCATCTTGAAAACCTGCATCTGAAATTTCGAAACGGATTTGCTGGGGTCCATCGAGGGCGGCAATATAGTACCATTCCTGCAGCAAAAAGGGATCTTACCAAGATCCGTATCGTTGAACTTGGTGGGAGGAAGATCAATGATGGTTGGCCTTCTCTCACAATTCAAGACATTGGCAAAGTCAAGTTCCTTGTAGAATGTCCCTTGCTTACCAAAGACACAATCAGAAGCATCCACAACATAAGGATAAGCGCCTTTCATTGAGTATATGAACTCATCATTCATCCAATCCCAGCTCAATTTCCAATTGTCAAGACGACCGAGAGGGTTATGGTTTGCAATGGTAACCTCAGCCCAGTAATTGGAATCATAAGTTCTAATCACATCATACATGATTGATAGATCACCATCTTGACGGGGAAGGAACTCATCATCTATGGTTATGTTCGTTTTGAACTTCGGATCCTTTGTGCAACACACATTACTCACATTCTTCCCTGAAAAAACCAACATTATTTTCTTTTTCAATGTCAACACTAGTCAGACCACATTCCCCTAACTTAAATTCTAAGATCAAACACCTAACCTAAACACAAATCCAAATCCAAATCACAATCTCAGTTTAGAAGAATTAAATCACGCGAAAACGAGAAATGTTACCTTGACCAGTTGGCTTCTTACAGATGAATCCGTCGTTGGCGAGATTGATGGAGGAAGGAAGAGGAACAGTGGGCGGCGCCACTCCAAAAACAGTGCCAACGAGATCGATCTGGACCTGCATCTGCGTCAAGTCGCCGGCGGTTTCCACCGCAGTCTTGAGGTCAGTCATAGGATATCCAGCGAAGATGGTGCCGTTACCGACAGCGGCGGGGAGAGTGGTGCCGTCGGCGAGGACGGCGCCGGAGGCAGAGACGAGGAACTCATTGTGCTGGAACTTGACGAAGACCTTCCATGACTTGAGGTCGTCGAGGCCGTTGTTGAGAACAGTGAGCGTGGACTCGAACCGGTACGGTTGCTTGGCCGCATCGGAGACATTGGGCGGGAGGCGCGTCCCGCCGGTGTAGGCGTAGGAGACGAGTATGCCGTTACAGGATGCTGACTGGGCCGCAGAAAACGGCGTCGTTTGAATCAATATGATGGATAGAACGGCGACGCTGCTGATAAAGCAGCTAAGGAAGTAGTGCGATGCCATTGCTTTTTTCCTTACCAATTCGAAATTTGAAACCAGAAAGAGACGCCACTTAAGCTTGCTCTATTTAAATATAAGCAAACGTTTTATTATTATTATTATTATTTTGAGAAAAAGAGAGGGAGGGGAAAAAAGGAACTACTTAATAAACGCGTAGGAGAAAGAGAAAGGAAAGAGAAGGGTCCTACAGCTGTGTTATATGTGTAATGAAATGTACACGGTACATGGACTACACTTGATATAATTGATAATCACATCATGTTATGAATTTCTAATTTTTAATCAAAGTATGCCTTTTGGGTTATTCCATGTTTCATTTTTTATAATTCAAATGACAGGGCGTTGGCGTTGTAATGCCGCGGCTCGCAATTTTTAAAAATCCATTAAACGTTAATATTTAATTAAGCTTATGAGAAAGTAAAATAATTTTTCTTTTAGAAGAAAAACCTTCGTCTAATTTAAAAGAACTTTGTTATGAAAAAAATTTAATGAGTCAAAACAAATTCATGGTTGTTATAAAATAACTAAATAAATAAATAAGAGGTAGCAAATATAAATAAAGAAATATAAAGAGAGAGAAAGGAGTATTGTAAGATAAAGAGAGAGAGAATTGTTTATTGACGTGTGTAATTGTCCCTCAGTTGCTTTTCTATTTATAGGCAAAGGAAGATTTACATTTTCAAATTTTTTTAATGCATTCATCCTTGAGAACATGAGCCGCCCATAATTAATGACATCCACATACTCATTCTTATCAAAACACTCTCCCTTGGATGTAATTTAGGATTATACCTCGTTAAAACCTTACTATAGAAAATCCAATGGGAATAAACTTTAGTGAAGGAAAAAGAGTACAAAATCCTTTGTGACGGAAACTGCCTCATTAAAAACTTTGTCAAGAAAAACCTAATGGAAAAAAATCTGACCAAGAAAAAAAGAGTACAGTTTCCCGCTCTTGTCGACATCATTTAACATCTCGAAATCGACACATCTCAATATGATGTACCAATTTTTCAAATGAAGATTTTGGGAGTGACTTTGTAAATAAATATGCTAGATTATCATTTGAACGGATCTTTGATGTATCTACCTTTAAGTTGAGCAATGCATGCTTTATTATCTTCAAACAGGACATTTGGAGCTATCTTCTGATCAACCAGTCCACATATGATGACAGAATATATTGGATCACACTCCTCATCCAAAAACATTCGCGACTAGCTTCATGTATCGTTAGTACTTCAGCATAATTAGAGAATGTTGCTGCAATTGTCTATTTCGTGGACCTCCATGATATAGTTGTACCACCATATGTGAACAGGTATCCGGTTTGAGATCTCCCTTTATGTGGATTAGACAAATATCCAATATCTGCATAGCCAACTAATTGTGACTTGGATCCATAGGGATAAAACAATCTCATATCAACCGTTCCATGAAGATATCGAAAGATCTGTTTGATTCCACTCTAATGTCTTCTGGTTGGAGAGGAACTATATCTTGCTAGTAAATTCACTGCGAATGATATAGTATTATTAGCAAGATACATTAGCGCTCCAATAGCACTAAGATATGGTACTTTAGGACCAAGGATATCCACATCCAAAGATCTTACGATCATTGGGTACTTAATGGATGTGACTTATCCATATAAAATCTCTTCAAGATTTTATCTATGTATGTTGTTTGATGAATAAAGATCCCATTTTTTACATGCTCGATCTGCAGGCTGAGACAAAATTTAGTTCTTCCAAGATCTTTCATCTCAAACTTTTCTTTTAGAGTTTTTATAATTGTTAGAATCTCTTCAGGAGTCCCAATGATATTTAAATCATCAACGTACACAGCAATTATAATGAATCCAGATGCAGATTTCTTTATGAAAACACATGGACAAATATCATCATTCTTGAATCTATTTTTGGCCAGATACTCAGTAAGACGATTATACCACATTCGTCCAGATTGCTTTAGACCATATAAAGATCTTTGCAATTTAATTGAGTATAACCCTTGCGAATATTCACTGGATGGTTTAGATATCTTTAGTCCTTCAGAGACTTTCATATAGATATCCTGATCTAATGAGCCGTACAAATAGGCTGTTACCACATCCATTAAATGCATATGCAGTTTATGATATAAAGATAAAATGACCAAATAACGCAATGTTATCGCATCCACTATAGGGGAATATGTTTCTTCATAATCTATACCGGGCTTTTGTGAAAAACCTTGTGCCATAAGTCAGCCTTTATAGCGCACAATTTCATTTTGTTTTCTCATAAATACCCACCTATATCCAACAGGTTTTACATCTTCTGGTGTACGGACTACAGGTCCAAAGACTTCACGTTTTGCAAGTGAGTCTAATTCAACCTTCAAGGCTTCTTCCCATTTTGACCAATCATTTTTTTGTCGACATTCTTCGACTGATCTTGTCTCAAAATCCTTACTTTCATGCATGATATTTAATGCCACATTATATGCAAATTTTCATTGACAATTGTCTTATTTCGATCCAATTTCTCTCCTGTAAAGACATAATTTATCAAGATCTCATCATTTTCACAATTTTCAGGTACCTGAACGTCTTCTGACGTTAAAATTATATCAGAATTTTGGACAATTGCAGGTGTCTCTACTATGTCTTTTTCAACAGGAATAGTATTTACCTCTTTTCTCTTTCGAAGATTTTTATCTTTGGAACCGACAGGTCTGCCACGCTTCTGGCGTGTATTTGCTTCAGTGGCTATTTGTTCTAATGGGACATCAATTCGAATTGGGGCATTTTCGGCCCTACACGCTTCTGGCGTGAATTTGCTTCAGTGGCTACTTGTCCTACTGGGACATCAATTCGAATTGAGGCATTTTTCGCTGGTATATAAGATTTGGTTATCCTCTTTGTATCGAACATTGCATCAGGCAATTCATTTGCTATTCTTTGCAAATGTATAATCTTTTAAATTTCTAGTTCACATTACCCTGATCGAGGATCTAAATGCATCAACAATGATGCATTCCAATTAAGTTCCTTTTTAGGAAGCTTATTCTCTCCCCCTAATGTTGAAAATTTTGATTCATCAAAATGACAATTCGCAAATCAGAATTTAAATACATCTCCAGTTTGTATCTCAAGATACCTCACTATAGCGGGATAATCATATCCAACATATATCCCCAATTTTCTTTGGGGTCCTATTTTGGTGCGATTAGGTAGTGCGATGGGAACATATATCGCACACCCAAATATTCTTAAATGGGAAACATTTGGCTGCTGGCCAAAAGCTAATTGCATAGGAGAGAACTGATAGTAACGCGTTGGCCTCAAACGAATAAGTGCTGCAGCATGTAAAATAGCATGCCCCCAAATCGAGGTTGGGAGATTTGTTCTCATAAGTAAGGGTCTAGCAATTAATTGGAGGCGTTTAATAAGTGATTCTGCTAACCCAATTTGTGTGTGAACATAAGCTACTGAATGTTCAACACTTATTCCATTAACCATACAATAAGCATCAAAAGCTTGGGAAGTAAATTCACCAGCATTATCAAGACGAATTGCTTTGATTGGATTTTCTGGAAATTGTCCTTTTAATTGAATAATTTGAGTCAGTAATCTCGCAAACGCTAGGTGGCAAGAAGACAATAAGCACACATGTGACCATCTTGAAGATGCGTCTATTCGGACCATAAAATATCTAAAAGATCCACATGGTGGATGAATAGGTCCACATATATCACCTTGAATCCTTTCTAGGAATTCAGGGGACTCAAATCCAATTTTTACTGGTCATGGCCTTAAAATTAATTTTCCCTGAGAACATGCAGCACAACAAAATTCACTAGTTTTAAGAATCTTCTGGTTCTTTAGTGAATGTCCATGGGAGTTTTCAATAATTCTCCATATCATGGTTGTTCCAGGATGACCCAATCGGTCGTGCCAAGTTATGAATTCATTTGGGTTAGTAAACTTCTGGTTTACAATGGCATGTGATTCAATTGCACTAATCTTGGTATGATATAACCCAGATGAGAGTGAGAGTAACTTTTCTATTATAACCTTTTTATTTAAATCATGAGTTGTGATACATAAATAATCATGATTTCCCTCATTCATAGTCTCAATATGATATCCATTTCGGTGAATATCTTTAAAGCTCATCAAGTTCCTCAGAGACTTGGTAGATAATAGTGCATTATTTATTATAAATTTTGTTCCTCTAGGAAACAAAATTATAGCTCTTTCGGAGCCTTCTATTACATTGCCTGAGTCAATAATAGTATTAACATATTCTTCTTTTAGCACAAGATGGGTAAAATATACATCACTTTTAAGAATAGTGTGCGAATTTGCACTATCCACAAGCAAATATCTTCAGGATATGTCCTTGCCATTTTTCTTCAAAGACAAATGATAATAATAATAATAATAAAAAAAGTAGAAGTACATACACAGTAAAATTATTCACATGAATACTTAACAAACACATACACATATCAAACTATTCCATCATTGATCAAATAGCCAATATTTCCTTCAGAATCCTTAAAAAAATTAAATACATCATAATGAGTGGTGAAATTTTCATAATTTGAAACAAAATTTGTTTCCTTTCCTTTGTCATCCTTTTTCAAGGATGCCTGATAAATATCAACTAGGTGTCTTGGGGTACGACAGATACGTGACCAATGGCCGTTTCCACCACAACGGAAGCATTTATCCTCAATTGATTTACTTTGCCCATTATTTCTTTCTTTATCTCACTTCTAGTGAGATCCTTCGTGAACATAATTTCTTTTCCTTCCATAATTTTTTTTGGTACTAAAACCTTGTCATTTACCTCTTCTTGGGTAATGATTTGTCGTATTTACTTTAGGAAATGGGGTGGCACCAACTGGGCGCGCTTCATGATTCTTTAAGAGTAACTCATTGTTGCGTTCATCAACAAGAAAGCAAGAAATTAACTCAGAATATTTTTAAATTCTTTTTCTCGATACTGCAGGAGCACATTCGAGACATGGAAAGTCGAAAAAAATTTTTTAACATATCGGGCTTGAGGAAGTATCACCGTCTTTTAATGATTGTACCTTTCTTCAAGGTCTTCAAGATCTTTTAATGTGGAATATTCATTTTTCAATCATACATCAAGATGACGACGAAGAAAAATTATAGCTTTGGCTTTATCCTTCTGTGATGTATCTATATCCATGATAAATAATTATTTCCAAATATATCAAAAATATTATATTCAAGATAAAAGAGTTTCGACATAATAAAAATTTGTTATCTGAAGTCTTCCTAAAATTTTGTTAGAGTTTCGTGCTGATAACGTGTTATAAAATAACTAAATAAATAAATAAATAAGAGGTAACAAATATAAATAAAGAAATATAAAGAGAGAGAAATGAGTATTGCAACATAAAGAGAGAGAGAATTGTTTATTGATGTGCGTAATTGTCCCTCAGTTGCTTCTCTATTTATAGGCGAAGGAAGATTTACATTTTCAAATTTCTTTAATGCATTCATCCTTGAAAACATGAGCCGCCCATAATAAATGGCATCCACATACTCATTCTTATCATAACAATGTTTTAATTTTTCCTTTAACTTTTGTGCCTCAAACATTCCATAACATATATATACATAAAAGACCATAGATTCTTTACTCCTACTTTTTTGTAGGAGTATAATTAACCATCATTAAAATAATTACAAAATATACTCTATTTCTTTTTGAAAAAATTATTAATTAGATTTTAATTTCTTAAATTTTTCATTTTTTAACTTTTTCCCTTTTCTTTTTTATTTCAGATTAGAAGCATTCAGAAAAAGGAAGTATGTCTGTCAGGTTTTTCATCCAATTTCAATTCTTGCCATTCTCTTCTCTCCTCCTCTTCCTCTGCTGCAAATCTCGTTCGCTGACCCGGGAAATGATTCAAATCTCCAACAATGAGTGGAGTTACTTACTGCTTAAGATTCCCAGGTCAGCTCAACTCAGACCTCAGGAAGCTAGCTGTCAACTTGATCCCATTTCCACGCCTTCATTTCTTTATGGTGGGTTTTGCTCCCCTCACATCTCGAGGGTCACAGAACTACCGCGTGCTTTCTGTCCCAGAACTCACACAACAGATGTGGGATGCCAAGAACATGATGTGTGCAGCTGATCCATAGCCGTTACTTAACAGCGTCAGCAGTATTCAGAGGAAAAATGAGCACAAAAGAAGTGGATGAACAGATACTGAATGTGCAGAACAGAAACTCCTCATATTTTGTGGAGTGGATCCCCATCCACGCCATAGTCGTTACTTAACAGCATCAGCAGTATTCAGAGGGAAAATGAGCACAAAGGAAGTGGATGAACAGATACTAGTGCAGAACAGTAACTCCTCATATTTTGTGGAGTGGATCCCCAACAATGTCAAGTCGAGCGTCTGTGATATTGCGCCCAAAGGCCTTCCCATGGCTTCCACTTTTGTTGGCAATTCAACTTCCATACAAGAGATGTTCAGGAGAGTGAGCAAGCAGTTTCCTGCCATGTTCAGAAGAAAGGCCTTCTTGCACGGGTACACTGGAGAAGGAATGGATGAGATGGAGTTCACCGAAGCAGAGAGCAACATGAACGATCTTGTTGCAGAGTATCAGCAGTACCAAGATGCCTCCCCTGAAGAAGACCAAGATTATGAAAGCTGAACATGTACCACCAAGCACCATTAATCAATAATTTTAAGCTCTTTAGATTCTTCAATTATTTGCTCCAGTAGTACGGTTCCACTTGTTGCTGTTTATCTTCCAAATCATAACAGTTTTTACTTCCTAATCAATGGCAGCCTCGCTTTGGTTTATTCTCTTCATTTTATTTCATAAGCTCATCGGTCAAAATCTTGAAATACTATCCGATACACAACGGTTAAGGTTTAGAAATTGAGTACGTATATCAGAATAAACAATATGCTAATATTTATCTTCTATCATTTTATCTCCTATAAAAAGTAAATGAATTGTGGTAACAAAATAATGGATGTCTGACCGTGTACAATATTCACAGCCAAGAATATAAATGAATTGCACTTTGAAGTCAAGCTAAATGGTTGATAGGTTTTCTAGGTTCAAATTGTATTTCTCCCTCAGAACCTGCATACTAGTGCCTAGATGAGAAGCAGTTGAGCTGATCATATCCAGCAAGCACCCCAGCTCCTGCGACACCAAGAAGCATATTTGCGGTAACACCTCGGAATAGAGCTAAAAAACCCTCTTGACGAACAATCTCACGAAATGCATGCCTTGCGTTATAATACTTGTTTGGTTGTCCAGATGTTAGCATCATTCTCCGACGCAGTGTGTCGAACGGGTATGCACAAACCCCTGCTGATGTTGTAATGCTCCAACCTAAGAAGAAACTAGCAAAGAAATTTCCCTGTGGAGAAATAAATGAGAAAGGCTCAGATTAGAAAAAAGGATCATCAAAGAACTGAACTAGTGCTAAGTGACTAGTCATCTGAAATACTGTTATCTGACTTGCTAAATGTCCTGAAGATGAATACTCAAACTCAAGGGTTTGTTCATCATGGAAACCTGCGTAATCAAGGGTCACTTCAACGTTGGGCCCACATATTATTGTGAAACTGAAACAGACTAAACAGACTACTTGTCAAGATACCATATGAATTTTCAGTTAAAGCATCAAGTACCAACTACAACTTTTCCTATTCATTGTGAAACATTGAGCCCTCCTTCAAAAATATAAGTACTTCTTACCTCGAAAGGCCCAACTAAAATGATAGGCTTCACGGTGTCATAGATCCCGAAGTACATCCCTCGGTACATTGTGATTCCCACTATTGACACCCCAAATCCCCTGTACAAGCCAACAACTCCATCACTTAACAAGGTTTTACGGTACACATCAACTAGCCCCTTAAACTGGCGCTGACCGGTAGCACGGCACTCCAATGCATCAGTGCCCAATCGTGTTCGTGCATAATCTAAATGATAAAGAAGCAGTGAAGTAGTTGCTCCCGCGGCACTTCCTGAAGCCACATTTCCAGCAAACCACTTAATGTACCCATCTCTCTCTTTGGATTGCCCAAAAATGCTTTTGAAGTAACCTTTGAATGCAAAATTGAAAGCCTATAGACCAATCAACTGTTTGCTCAAACATTATTTCAAACAAACACAGAAAACCATTATTTGAAAGTTGATACACAATCACATTATTGATGGGAATATACAACAGTAAAAACAAATAGTCTTCCATATGTATTGACCATTATTTTATTTTAGTGCCAATACCTTGCTGATGCTATTAGACATGCATTGACAATAAAAGCACAAAGAAGATAGAAGGCTTCCAATGTTAATTGCAAACAAACTGGACACATTTCAGAAAAATGAGATTGGCTATTACAACACATATTTGCATCATCCCACCAAAATGCAATAGAATAACATATTTCCTCTTAGAGCAATGATAGAGTTGTCTCCGTGTGATCTTAAGGTCACGGGTTCAAGCGTGGAAACAGCTACTAATGTAATTATCATGTTAAACTGCGTACATTACACCCTTTGGATGTGGCCCTTCCCCAGACCCTGCGTTAATGCGGGATGCTTGTGCAGACCGAACTCAATACAGGATGGATACAAATGCAGCACATGCCAGATCCATGCTATGTTTTCTATTTCCACTTCCTTATTTTATCTATATTACTAAGAGATACATGGAAAAGCAATAAAAACAGTAAAAGATTACAATGAGCCATGACCTATTTACTTCACAAACTTGAGAAGGGATGACATTGGCCTGGTTACCTCTCCAAAAGGCAATGACACCCTCTTCTGCAAACACCCTCTTAAATCCATCACGCACACCCATGTATGGTTTCTTGAGTTGCCCTCTTTTAATCATTTCAGCTTGGTTTTGCAATAGAAGTTTCACTCTCTCGATTGGTGCCGCGGCACTCTTCGATATGATTGCTGCTACCCCTCCCATTACGAAATCCTTTGAAAATCTTTCATATTGTGATGATTTCACCATTTTTCCCCCTCTTCTGTCTGATCTGAAAGGTGTAAAGAAAATAAAAAACAGAATAACAAGAAAGATAAAATCTCAAAGCATTAAACTATTACATACATTCCTAGAGCAAAAACAGGATGAATTTCACAAGAGAAGAATGAGCAAGTAGAATGGAAAGCAAAATGGTTGAAAAATTTAGGATTACCAATAACATGGAAGTTGCATTCATCAAGCACACCAAAGTGGAATGAAGCCTTTAATATCTTGCACTCAAGATTGTCAAACTCGCGAGTCTAAATAAACTCGTGAAACTGACCTAGACTCGACTCATAGACTTGTAAGAGTTTACCTATTACAAATTTTTAAAAAAAATATGTATATATCATATATAATATATATATTTACTCAAATATACGCATTCAAAATTAACAATTTCAACCTCAAAACACATAATAAATTAAAATAGTACTACAATTATAACAAGTACTTTAGAACCAAGGTTACGAGAACCGAACCGGTCAATGAACCGGTAGAGTGACTGATTCACTGGTTCAAAGGTTCAACCGGGGTTCAACGGAGTTCAATTGGTTTAATTGAATATTAAATAAAATTAATAAAAAACCTATATATAAAACTTTAAATATATAAATTCAATAATTTCTAACTTAATAAAATTCAAAATTTTACAATTTTACATAATAAATTATTCATAATTTAGTATTAAAGGTTCACAATTTCACAATTTTAAATATTGTTCTTTAAAGAATATATTATTATGATTATGACCATTAGAGAGTAATACATATTACTATAAAATATCCATTAGTATATAAAAATTTAAGATATAATAAAATTGAAGATGAAAAATTCATTGATAGTATTCTGATTGAGTTAAATTGAAAATTAAATGGCTTAGTTTTCACTAAATTTATTGATGACTTTAAAACAACTAAACGAGACAAAGAATTTCCACTCAAACCGCTAGAAATTAAAGATCTTGTAGGCAACATTGTCAAGTCAAGGCTAATTATTCGACGTCAATTCTCTTAATATCAAGGTTGCAAGAACCGGACCGGTCAATGAACCGGTCAAGTAACTGATTTAATGGTTCAATGGTTCAACCGAGGTCAAACCGTAGTTGAACCGGTTTAGCTAAATATAACATAAAATTATTAAAAATTCAAAGTGGCATATATTGCGAGATAAGGTGCAGAGCAATTAAAGCATTGTATGAATTAAAATTGGTGGAAGCTTGGTTCTTTCATCTAAGTTTCTCAATCTTCATGTATATATAATACATTAGCAACTTCTAAGCTTGGTCAAACAATATCAGTCCCAGATATAACAGAAGATAATCATCCATTATAGGCTACCTAAATTTGAGGCCCAAAATTTTAGTATGGTGCAGGGAGAAAAAGAAATCAGTATAATTTTCAATTTGAACAAGAAGAAGCAATTCCACAGCACAGTAAGAAGCTCAGAATACACAAAAGCTGAACAATTAAATTAACTAAACAAAAAAAACACAATATAAAAGCATGAATAACCTTTATAAATTAGGTTTCCATTCCTGAATTTTCCATTTTCATAAATTAGGTAATCTTTTTGTTCTTTACTTCTTAACTTCATTCTTTTTTCCTATGAGTAAACTATCTCCTTGGCTGAACTTCATCCAACCCTTATTTTAAAGCCATATAGTAAATTCAATGCAGAATTGTAGCAATGTTTCTCTTTTGAATCAATGACAGCAAAATAACAATTTACCAAAATAGCAAGTAAAACAGATTGGATTTATAACTCAATTCAGTAGAATTAATTCAATATCAATCTCAACAAATATAATCTCAGCATAACTAATAAATTAAACTTAAAAAAAATAAATTTATAACTCAATCTCAGCAGAATTAATTCAACATCAACTAACTGAAATCAAATAAAACTTCAGAAATGAATATCTCAAAACTCAGCAGAATCATCAATAATATATCATATGTATATTCAGAACAAAATAAAGAAGAAAACAATGTATTACAACAAATTGAACATTATTGAAGAGGATAAAGGGGAGGTTTTACGTTATCTGGATTGCCAGCGAAGGAGAGGAAAAGACAGCATAGAGCCAGCGAGACAGAGAAATTCAAATTGCGAATTTTGGTAACGTGAAACAGAGAAGCAACGACGGTGAGACACGGTGCGGAGCAGAGAGGCAGCGACGACAAGACTGGCCGGGAGACTAGAAGGGGCCACAGCCAAAAACGACGAGGAGGTGAGAAGCAGAAACGACGCACGGCAAGGAGGGGAGAAGCAGTGACGACCCACGGCGAGGAGTGGAGAAGCGGCGACGACCAACGGTGAAGAGCAAAGAAGCAGCGACAAAGAGAGCTCGGACAGAAAACGGCGATGCCAACAACAGCCCCGAACCGACCTTAGCTTCTGGCGACGCGAGGAGAAGAGCAGAATGAAAGGGGAGATGGTGATGGTGGCTCTGATAGGGTTTCGCCGTTTAGGAGAATCTGGTGAGCGTGTGTTTGTTAGAGAAAGAAAGGGGATAACTCAGCATTTTTTTTTTTTTTTTTCTCTGGAATCAAAACGGCGCCGTTTTGATTGTTGGATCAGCGAACCGGTACTTGGAAAAACCCGGCCGGTTTGCTCGGTTTGTCGGTTAACCACCGGTTCTGCCGCCGGTTTTTTAACCGATTTTTTGCATAACAGCTTTAGAGATCAACCGGACCAGCTAGATGACCGGTTTTTGGTTAATTCGATCGAACCGATCAATCCGGTCCGATTTTCAGAACCTTGCTTAATATATAGTTCAATTATCCCTTTTTGGGTTGCTAATATACAATTCAATTGAAAAACACATTGATGAAATCTCTTATTGTGGAAAAAAGCATAACTGGAAGAAAATCTACTGCAGGAAGGAAGCATGCGTAGGTCATCAACACGATATGGAAGACCACTGCGTGCTCCTAAATCTCGAGACTTGGCAGCTACCTGAAATCGCCATTAAAATGCAACAAGCCTCTTATAACTAACCAAACCCTAACTAGGTTCAACAAAATCAATGCTTTTCAACAACAAAAACTCAGAATACAGACAACTCAACCTCCAAATCCAAAAAATCCAGAAACAGAAAAACTAAGTGAAACAATCCAAACTAATTTCAGAATCACATTAAGCAACAACCTAACTCAGAACACAATCCCAACTCAGAATCTAGTAAAGAAAATCAAGTCAGAAGTCAGAATCTTAAAAATAGAAACTGAAGAAGCAGCGGCTTACTAGAGACACGGTGAGGGAGGAACGGCGGTAACAGTGAGCTCAGAAGAGGATCAGTTTGCGACGGTGAGGCCCCGAGTAGAGATTCCAGGCGAGGCTCCGGATAGAGATTCACGGAGGAGAGGACGCACTTGAAGAGGATTGAGTAACCGTTCGCGTGATGTAGAGGAGAAGAGGATCGAGGATGGCGATGATGATGGCACCTTCTGTCACTGCCGATGACGACGATTATAGAGGCGGGCTGGGGTAACGGTGGCTGGTGGGGCTTCACGACAAGCACAGAGACGATGATGAAGAGAAGAGTGACGACGGCTGGGGGCTAACGGTAGCGGCGGTGTTTGCTCTGATAGGGTTAGTTAGGTGAAATTAGGGATTCATTTTGGTGTGAGAGTGAGAGAGAATAGAGAGGGGCAGGGTGTTACACTGTTTGGGGGTGGATTTTTTTTTTCATTTTCCTTCATCAAAACGACAGTGTTTTGATGCTGAAGGGGGAGAACCGGGGTTTTAGAAAACCTGTCTAGTTCATCTGGTTCATCCAATTAACCGTCGGTTTGACCAATTTTTTAACCGATTTTTTACCAATCGGTTTTGGGAGTCAATCAGACCGGCCAGATGATCGATTCTCGGTTAACCTGATCGAACCGACCAGTCCGGTCCGATTTTCAGAACCTTGTTTAGAATACACATAATAACACTGTAATTTACTAAATTTGAAACTGCAATAGCTTTCAATGACATAAATCAACATCATTCTCCAACAAAACTAAAATAAATTCAACCCTTTTCCCTTTACAGATTACAATTATGAAAAATGAATTAACAATGATTAGAATTCAGACATTCAGAGCTCAGACTATCACAGAACAACTAAAAAATTGAAGTCAGTAACAACTAACAACTAAAGAATGCAGTAAGTCAGTAACAAACTCAAGTAACAACAACGAAATTTTTCTTATAAAACATACCTGAATTGAGCAGAGAAGCGGCGCAATCGTGCAGGTAGAGAAGCGGCGTAGTCGTGCAGGCAGAGAAGCGGCGCAGTCGTGCAGGGACGTTTGGACGTGTGCGGCTGTGCGCAAACGAACGACGGCAGAGGACACGACGAACGGTGGCAGAGACTCGACGTGCATCAAAGCAGAACAGAGAGCGAGACTGCGAGAGTACGAAGAAGCAGAGCAGAAAGTAGAGAGCGATGTGTGGCTGTGCGTGTAGCCGAGTAGATGAAGGAGACTCAGGCGACCGGCAGCGAATGGCGGATGGCAGAGGTCAGAACATTGAGAGAGTGAGAGTGAGAGAAGAGTGACTGACCGAGCCAATTAGGAAAGTGGAGCCCTTTAATCCCCAAGTATGCTTGGCAACGTCCGATACAAAGTGATATGCTTGGCAACGTCCGATACAAAGCGATCAATTAGAACAACGGGTGGCAAATTGGGTAATTTGTAAAAGAAAAGTTCGATTGTAGAATCAAAAAGTTCAAAATTTAGAGAAAAGGAAGAGAGAAAAAGAAAAAAAAGAACGAATTACAGTTCGGGCGGAACAAAAGAAAGTGTGGTTGTTGTGTGACGAACGGAGATGGACAAGTTGGAAATCGAATATCCTTCTCCTTTCTCTCTCTTTTTCTATTTCTGTCTCAGAAAATAACAATTATCGTGCGTTCCTCCAGGCTCCACACCATAAAAATCCTATCTGGGTTGCACTATTGTACAGATGTAAGCTCATACAGATTTACAGAGATTTCATTTCCGTGCATTTGTTGTTGACGCGTGTCGCGTGTTGTCTTCCTTTTACAGAATGGAGCAGGTTGTCAGCAAGCTGCAGGCGCTCGTGGGATGGTCGGCCGAGCCGAGTTGGTAGCGTGAATTGGCACAAGATCTCATTGTGCTGGGTTCCGTAGGCGCCTGCTTCGCAAATTGGGCCTTATTGGTCGTTTCAAAAAAGAAATGGATGAAACAGATGCAGGTCGAGTCTTCAAGTCACTCTTCTCCTCTCGTGAAAGCAAACCCGAGCTTCCTCCAACGCGACCGCCGCCTCTGGTCTTGTCACTGTGGCTGTCAGTGGCACTCGAGATCTGCGACTGTTCGTCGTGGTCAAGGTCATCTCCCCATTTACCAATCGCCATTCTTCGTCGTAGTCGCGTAGTGGTGGTGCCCTGACCCGTCGTCGTGATTACTATGTTCAGTAGCACTCTGCCCGCCGTCCCTCGTCGTGCTCGTCGTCCGCCGTGCTTGTGAGTCGAAGGTAAGAGCTGCTTTGCCCACCGATTGATTAGCTTTGGCATCTGGTAACTGAATTCATCTGGTAACCCTTGGAATATACAATTATTTACATAGATTGGAATATACAATTATAAGTTGACATCTATATCCTTGTAGGGTCCCTTGAATTCTATGGCTCCTAGCCATGATGGGTTTTTTGGAACTCAGAAAAGCATTCATGGGTTGGTAGAGTACTTTCTGTTTTATTTTTAATTTTCAATGAAATTGTTTGGAAGTTAATGACTAAACTAACTTTAACATGATAGCATTTTGCTTATTTTTTTTCATTGGTTCATGTAGGGAGGGCAACTGGAATTCCGCCCTGCCACTTCTTTCGGATATAGCCTTCAGGTTTGTTCATGGAATGTGCTATGTTTTAATATTTTGAAATTGAAATTACAAATTGTTTTTTATTTATTTTATTTTTGGAATTGGATCATGATAGCATGTGATATATCATATAAGTAGCCAAGTTAATGTATGATAGCATAGTTAGTATATAGTGATATGGTGTTAGAGATGAACTTGTCAACAATATAACAAGCAATGGTGAAACTTGTTAGTGTTACATAATGTAATCTTGCTAGTACATAGTACTTGAATTTTCACCCTGTTGTAGTGTTTGATGGTTACATGGTTATTGTTTGAATCTTTGTGCAGATTATTATCTGTGGACTGGATTGCACTTAATAAGCTGGATATTATTCTTTCTCATATTGCAGTCTCTCTTTTTATTCCCCCTAGTTTAGTTTTGAGATTGGGAAATTTGAAGACTTTGCTTGAAATAAGTGTAGGATTTTGGCTGGGTCGAGCTCTAGAGTGTCTTTGTGTTGGTGCAGTCATGCACCCACAGACGAATTGAGGTATTCGAATTGTCCTTGTGCCATTTAGGACTACAGAGATGTATGAAATGGTATGCTTAGCTTTTATGATCTGTAGCATTTGTTTGGATATTTGAATGGTTCGGTTCTGATATCTTGTATAATGAGATGAAAAGGGCCCTCCGGCAATCTGCTTTTATCCTTATGAGGGAGTTATCATGGCGTTTCTTTGGCCACAAAATCGACTGGCGAAGATTGTTTCTTCTGGCGGCTATTTTGACTATATCTAGTATTTTGTTTCAGATGCTTGTACATAGGTATTTACCAAATGATCAATCTCCTTATGAAAATGATTCATCACACCCATCCTTGAATAGCAGCACCACCAAAGAGGCAATACTTCAGCAGGTTCGCCTCAACCTTCCTTGCTCTGTTATTTTACTTAATTTGTCAAATGAAGTAGTCCAATCAATTGCATTTGAGTCAGAGAGAGCAGAAACCCGCCTGAATAGTTCAATCTCTATGAGTAAAAGGGAAGAAAAGCTTACTTATGCAACAAAAATACATGATTTTCACCCCTCTTGGTGTTCCTTTTTATAAGCAGGTAGAAATTGGTGAGACCTTGAACTTACCACCTTTTCTATAAAGTCATCAATAAGTTGATGCATATATATTTCTCAAGAGATACATACAATTGTTGCCACCTCATGAGGCCCTTATGTATGCAAAGAAAGAGATTGATAATGCCCCTTTGGTTAATGAAGATCCTGATCTCAATGCTTCTTTATTTAGGAACATTTCTGTTGTTTTCGAAAGGTACATCAAATTTATTTATTTTTATTTTTGGGCGCATACATATTCATCTTGTAAGAAGGATTGGTTTGTTGTTAATACTTATTAATATTCATGATACTGAATTGAAGCATTTTATTTTATACTTTCCTTTAGGAGTAAAAAATGTGAAAGAGTTCACACTTGTTGGTCACATGCATAAATGTGTCAAATTTTGCATAATAAGCTTTTATCACTGCACATTGATTTCCTTATGTCAAACCTTTTGAGAATATATTCCACTTGTGACCATGGTATATCACCGTCTGAACTACACAACCCTGAGTGCGGGATGAGCCTGATCTATGGCAGTAGTTCTAGAAATACTTAGAAGACGATGTCTAGTCAAACTTTTATTGAGAACAAAATTGGTTTGCACCCAGATGAAAAGCATGAATACAGATTGTGCCACAAAGAGGACAAATTTTTCGTTAAACATAATAATCCCCAAGATAGCTGGTGGCATGGATAATTTCGAGCCAGCTGTCGATCATATTGTTGATATGAATCCAACACAAGTAAGAGCGAGATGAATACATGATGGGTTACATGATACTTAGCAATATTAGCAACTTTGTTAGGAGTAGTAATTAAAATAAAATAAAAATAAATAGATAAAGTATTAATATATTTTTAATTAAATTTTGACTTATTTCAATATAAATTTCCTGTCATGATTTTTTAACCTTAGATGAATTCGTATTTTATTGTGTATTCTACGAATATCTAGGTATTATTTTAGGAAGGATGAGATATATCCTTCTATTTAGTAGAGAAAATTGTGTCTTTACTAGTGCAATGATCAATTAGAGCAACTCCAATGCTAAGAAATAGAGTTCCTCTTCTGACATATGGGGACTCAATTACCATTGGAGTGAAAAGGAAAAGAGAGCTCTTCACGGAGATCAAGGTTGAGAGTCCCTCTAAGCAGGGACTTGCAACAACCAATAAAATCATGCCATGTGGTAAGTTAATAAAAAAAATAAAAAATATATTAAATATATATTAAATACTTATATATCTATTTAATTAATTATTTATATTAATTATTTAATAATTAGTTATATTAAATTATAATTAATATAAATAATTATGTTAAATCAATATCAAATATTATTTATATTGTTATATTAAATCATAATTAATTAAATTTATTTTACATAAAAAATAAATTTAATTTTTATATATTATAAAATAATTTTTAGTTGGATTATTTATTTTTATTTATAAAATTTAAAATACTAATCAAATTTAAGTTATTTATTTTAATATTTTATAATATTGAATTATTTTTTATAAATTTAAATAATATTATTAAAAAATAATAATAATTATATTAATTTTAATTACTTAATTAATTAATTAGGTGGAACCACAATAGGGATTAAAGTTAGTTCCTTCTAATGGAGAAGAGAGAGATTCATTGAGTTCCTATTTATTGGTTATGACGCAAAATCTGATGTGGAGTCACTTTTTATGACAAGTGGGCCATAAATAAGGACTGAGATGAGTTCCCAACTGGAGATGGTCTTACGATACTTAATTTTTCTTGAGAAATTCCCATTTACCATATGTTCCCTTAAAAAAATTATTTATATGATTATTTATCATTTATTCCGAAAAATGATTATTTATATGATTAACTATTATTTGTTTTGGAAAATAATTATGTTCATAATTAATTATTATTCATTTTGAAGAATAATTATCTATATGATAATTATCATTCATTTCGAAAAATGATATTAATATTAAATAAAATGTCATAAAAGATAAATAATAGAGAACTTCCCTGGTTAAGCTTACAGATTACTTGTAAATCTAACATCAAGGAGGATTAAACTTCAAAAACTTAAAAGTCTTCAATAGGCTCTGAGAGCAGACACGGAAAATAATCCATCATGGGGTTGGAGGAGCGTCCTTGAAGAAAGAGTTTTAAAAAGTGACAAAAAAATTTTAAATATTTAAAGATTTGAAAATTTATTTCATCAAAAATTGATTGGCAATAATAATATTCTTCTCAATTTAAGGATTGTTACTTGTTTTTAAGTTTAATAATTTAATTATTTATATAAGATAATTATTTACTCTATTTTTTAAATAAAAAAATAAAATTATATAATATATAATAACTTTATAAATTTAATTGTTAACAGTATCTTCATTATTCTAACTATGTAGTTCATTCCGTTGCCAACTACTTAAATACAATTATGAATTATGTTTATAACCTATAACTATGATGTTATGATTACTCATGTTTGATCCAATAAAAGAGTCCAATCTATATACGTTGTTGGAGGAATATAAATGAGCCCATCAACATTGACCAAAACATGATATAATAGAGCCAACTAGCTATTTACCTAAAAAAAAACATAACGGAGCCTAGTTGCCCACCACATCCCTAAACACTAAACGGTATTTGCAATGTAGCTGGCTCTCCAACTTAGCTACGGCTTCTCCCATTAGCCCATCCAACAAGTTGCAGAAGCCTCTGGAAACTTGTCTTCCTAAGTGTAGCAACATCTCCACTTGTCACAACATCCTTGCATCTATATGGTTTACATCTGTACGCTATAAAAATTCTATATTTTATCTATGTTCTTTATATATCTTGGCATCCTGCCAAAAAAATTTTGGTTTCGCTGCCATATCTAGTTGCTGCAGAGAAAGTCTTGTACAGCTTAATTTTAATTGTCCTTTTCTTCTGTAAGCAGTAGTACAATATTACATACATTTCAATGATATTTGGTAACTAATAGGGGCTATATTCGTACGATTTTTATTTTTTATTTCTCAATGTATCTCTCAATTTGGTAGATTAACAATTAATTTGTGTGAATCTAAATTTTATTTAAAAATTTACCGTTGATCAGTAAATTATTATGGCCATAAATTTCTTACTCCTACTTTTTTTAGGAGTATGATTAACCATCATTAAAATAATTATAAAATATTTCCCCTTTTTTTTTGAAAAAATTACTAATTAAATTTTGATCCCTCAATTTTTTTTAACTTTTTTTTCTTTTTTATTTTAGATTCAGAGAACCCTAGCAGAATGAAAGTTATGGACCTTGTACCTTACGGCTTGCGGAAGAGCTGTTCGTTACTATAGATGCATCTGATCTGAGCAACAGATCATGATGCCGGAGAGTTGTTCACAGCAGAAGAAGTTGGGAAATGCTGGAGTTTTTCTTCCAATTTCAAACACTGTCATTCTCTCATCCTCTTTCTTTTCTCGTTTGCTTATCCTCGCCAACACAACACGCCTCAGATGACGCGAGGACTAATCTGCCGCCACCGCGCAACCTGCTTCCGCCGCCGCTGCCGCGCAAAATGCTATTTTTGCTCCTCCGAGCTTCTCCTCCTTCCTCGAGCTTTTGCTCTGTTAGCTTATCCTTATCCAGTAATGTTCCTTCGCCTCCTCGATCTGTTTCTCAATTTGCGTTCTAACTTCTGACTTTTAGATTTGTAACTAAATTCACATCCTCTTGTTCTAATTACTTCAATGATTGTTATATGCTAATTATTCTAATTACATCTTCTCTCAATAATGTTTTCGATTTTGATTTTGTATTCACTCTTACAGCCTGTTTGGAATGCATCTGATTTGAAATCATAGATGAATTGAATTCTATTCCTTGCTTTGGAATAGAAAAAAAAATATGAAGTTGAATTCCGGTAAGAATTCCAATTCTCATTTTACCCCCATTTACAAATCAGACCTACTTTGGTCTAATTTCAAAATCAATTCTCACCTAAATCTTCACTTTCTTAAACCCTATTTTGCTTATTTGTTGGAGGATTGAAGCTGCACATCGTGAAGCCATGTTCGTGTTCGTCAGGGTTGTTCGCTACTTTCACCATTCTCTGACAAGGTGCAAGCTCTTTGTTGCAGTGCCGTGAAGCCTTCCTCTTCGAGCAATGCAAACTCTTCACTCTGTCAATTGCTAGGAGCTGGAATTAGAGGTAGGGAAATGTTGATTACTTTGGCAAAAATTTGTTACCTATACTCTAGATTTGTGTATTTGTTTAATGTGCACAATCTGTTTGATAAAATGTCTAATTTGATTTCTAGTTCCATAAATTATCATGATTTTTTGGCTTGTTATTGCTGATGGTCATAATCTTCAATCTTTGTTTTTATTTTGAGCACGTGATTCCAATCTGTTTGATGACTGATCACTTCTTCATGCTCATACCCACAACAATTTATGATTTTAGTTTTAGCCCGCGGTTCTCATGTATAATTGGTTTGTTGCTACTGTTTGGTGATTGTTATAGTGTGGTGTATTATTTTATGTAAATTATAGGCTATTTCATTATAGATTATTTTGTTGCTCCCATGCTAAATTGGATAGGACTCAATTAAAGAACTGTTCTTGATGAAAGATATTTTGACACATGGATTATAAATTTGGATGGAATGGCTATTTTGTTTTGAGCCTTTTACTGTTAATTAATTTTCAAGGCTTTTGTATGGGTTTGTGATTGTGATGTCATCCCTTTCATGCGATGGTTCTTTTGGGTATAAAAGGAAACTAAATTTCTTTCTTTAAACATATATCCTTTTCCTATCCAATGCAATGTCATTCCGTTTCTTTATTATCATCAACGTACCGTTTCTTTATTACTTTGATATTATGTAGGTATCTAATATGATAGAATCTGAAATAAATGTAATTTTAGCCATAGTTACTTTTGCGGGCTATTTGGCTTGTATGCAATATATGATTCGGCAAATGTCTTGTATTGAAAGATCAATCACCCAATCTCAACGTCATAGTAGAGAACAAATACATCGAGAATTGATTGCTCAATTAGAAACACATTATAACTCATGTTCTATAATACGTATGAGTTATGATGCTTTCACTAGATTAGTTGCAATACTTCGTCAACGAGGGCTTCTTAGAGATAACCAATATAGTATTGTTGAAGAGCAAGTGGCAAAGTTTTTACATATTTTAAGTGGTCATTCAAGTACTTGGGCAGAAGATTTTTTCTTTCGTCGGTCTACTGAGACTTTTAGTCGACATTTTCACCAAGTCCTTAGAGCTATAATAACCTTAGAGGATCAATTTATAGTTCAAGTAAACGGCTCAACTGTCCAAAATATTTAATAGTGGAGGAAGATTTTATCCTTACTTACTTCAAGATATATTTTTTGTATAAATGTAAACTTTTTAATAAATTTTTGTACTAACACATGGTCGTAACTATTAATTTATGTTGAAACTTTAGAATTGTATTGGTGCTTTGGTTGGAACACATATCCGAGTTAAGGTTCCTAAAGAAGATGTGTCAATGTATAGAGGAAGAAAAGGTTTTTCTACCATGAATGTATTGGCAGCTTGCACATTTGATTTGAAATTTACTTATGTCTTACCTGGGTGGGAGGGCTCCGCTTTAGATTCAAGAATTTTAGAAAATGCAATTCATAATGAAGATAATCTAAATGTTCCTCAAGGTATTTTGTCATTTTTCCAAATATAAATTTGTTGTTATTCTATGTTTTTAAAAAGCTTATAATATTTACATATGTATTTTACAATTTGTTTTAGGTAAATTTTACCTAGCTGATGCTGGTTATATGTTGAGGTCGGGGTTCATCACTCCATATCGAAGTATTCGATATCATTTAAGGGAATATTCTCGACATCCTCCTGAAAATCCAAAAGAGTTGTTTAACTTAAGACATTCTTCATTGCGCAATGCAATTGAAAGAGCTTTTGGTGTCTTGAAGAATAGATTTCCAATCCTGTCAGAGATGTCTAGATATAATGTAGCCACAGTCAGTAAAATCATCATAGCTTGTTGTATTTTGCATAATTTCTTAATGAATTTTGATCCTGATGAAGAAATTATTGCACAAGTTGATAGAGATCTAATGAATAATGTACCTGAAGATAGAGCAAGTCGTGAAAACATTGCTAGAGGAGAAGATGAACGAAGGGGAGAGATTTTGAGGGATACTATAGCCGCAAAAATGTGGAATGATTATATTCGTAGACAACATTAATTTCTTATTATTTTGTGTACGTGTGAATATTTGTTTATTCTGGTTGCTTTGAATTGAACATAAGTTTATGTATTAGTTAGATTTACATATACCATATACTCTTGTTATTTGTGAAATAAGTTAAATAATTCAATTTTATGTAATGTATTTGTTTAATAAATTGTTGTTTATTATTTTAATTTAGATTTATTGTAATAATTGTACTTCTACTTTTTTTTTTTACTTGTGATATAACAATAGGTGGTGATATGGATTCCGAAAAATTTAGTGATGTTGAAGGAAAAAATGAGTGTGATACCTACTTTAAGGAAAAAATAGATGTTAAGGGAAAAAATGGATTTTGAGTTTTAGAAATTTGTGGCAATATTTTTAGATTTAAACTAATGTTCCTTTTTTATGTTATACTTAGTATGATGAAATATCTACTATTTAGACTTTTATGTTATGTTTAGCGTGATGGAAACTCAAAACTTCTATGAGGGTCATGTGAGGTTGATTTATTGATATATTTTATGAGTATTTTGTTTTAAATTAAACTTTGTTATGTTTATGGCTTATGGGATTATCTATTTTTAATTTTATTGTTTTTTAACAAAAACATGATCATATCAAATGAGTGTCATAATCACACACAAATAAAATTATAAAAAAATGAAAAAGTTATGAGATGTTGATTTTTTTTAAAAAATAATTTCAATTTCTCATTTTTAAAAAAATTCCACCTATCATGATTTCATGGTTGAGATGGATCTAATTGGTGAAGTTGTGTTAGACCAATTTTACTTATAAGTGATTTATATAATTATATTATCTAATTTAATTGATAAATAAAATTATACTTAATATTTATTGAGAAGTAAAAATGTCTTAGAGAAATAATGTAATTGATCAATAAGTCATTCCAAACAATGGAATTCAATTCTATCTCATTAAATGAGTTAGTTGTTCCAAATTATGGAATTGAATTCCATTTCTTTAGGAATTCATTTCTTGATGGAATTGAATTCTAATTCCATCATTTAAAGATGTCCAAACAGGCTGTTAATTATTTTTTCTAACAGTTCATCTTTCATGAGACTTTGATAATTGACTTGATGCTCTTTATTGCTTATTTCTTCTTAGTAATTTCATGAAAATTCTATTTCGGTTCATTTCTTGTGATGCGTTATTATCAAATTACCGAATTTAGGGTTTTTCTCTTCTTGATTTTGGTTTTGGTTCCATCGAATTTTGATTTTGGTCCACTCCCTACGATTGTTAATTTTGTAATTGTGCCACTACTTGATTGTTAATTTTAGTTTTAGTTCCGTGGAATTTTAATTTTCTTACTAATGCAGAGGTACATAAAGCAGAATAATGACGTTACTCTCTGTGCACCAGGGATGGGTATCAATTTCTTTCACTTCTCTACTTTTTTCATGCACATTATTACCTCACTACTTTTTTTCATTAGGTTCCATCAAGAAAATAATCATTGTTTTAATATAACCAATATGGTACTATTACTTGATTGATTGTGTCAAAAGCAATTAAGAATTAAGATACAAGAGTTTTAGATATAATTGAGTTACTTTGACCTTATTAATCAGTAGTTTTGAATTTTTAGATATAATCCAAATAAAGAAGCTAGTATTAGTAATTTTGAATTTTGATCTAATAATGAAAATCCATCTTGCGATGTTCCTTCTTGAGTTCTCTCTGTGCTTCTTGAGTTCTCTTCACTTTTGGCTAATGAAACTCAAGCAAAAGTTGAAGTAGGTGATAACTATGTGTATGCAACTATTGATTGGTCGCCTCATGATAAGTTGTTAGTATATTGATAATTCAGATAGCATATGAGAATATAATATCTTTCGGAGCTAATTTATAAGGGTTTTAATCTTTTAGGTATCAAATAGGTGTTCTACTCTAACTTAATTATGTCGTGGATTTAATCTATTTGGGAATGACAAAATTTTATTCACAGAAAATTTTTGAAAAGCTCATGAGCAATGCTGTTAATGCCTAAGAACTGCACTTAAAAGGAGCTGTGTATGTAGCAATATTTGAAGTGCTTTTATGATTTGAGTATCTAATTTATAATTGAAGTTTGGTGTTTAAGTGTTGTTTTGTATATATCAATTGTACCTTTATGACTCTGTTGAAATTTATATCAATTGCTGCTCTAAAAAAAATTAAGACTGTTTAAATTAAAGTTTGACCAAATTGAATTTAAGATTTATGTGGTGATTGAATTTGTTTCTTTGCCATGTACAGGGGTGACCACACAGTAAAGATAATTGATTGTGAAACTGGAAGTTGCGTAAAGGTGTTAGGTGGTCATAGAAGGACGCCTTAGGTGGTAAGCTTGTAATCTGGCTTTCCATAGTAATTTATTGGATCTATGCCATTAATTTCTTTTGGTGCTTATTGTATAAAATGAATGCTCCAGCATGAATTTTGATAAGATATGCATTTAGAAGTGACAATTCTATGGAATTCAGCACCAAGTTTTCATTATTATCCATCAAAACCATGGGCTGCTGTTCGAATTGTGTGGTTTTTTAATGTTTTGTTATTTGCTTACTGAATACTGTATCCTAAATTGGTATTTGAATAATTTGTTCAAGTGGTTAGTAGTTGTTGGTTTGAATAATTTGTCAAAAAGGCTTGTTGTGATAAATATGAAAATGAGAGCAAGGTTAAAAGTTGAAAAGGTAAAAAAGAGAATTAGTTGGGCTAGGCTTTTACTCCCTACTCAGTCTCTGAGCTGTGCTGCAAAATCAATTAGCTGAAAATTCTGTTTTGGCTCACTCTTATTTGACACAACAATCTTACTTCTTTAAGCTTGATGCTTCGTCTTAATAGGATCTTTGTCACTAGTCCTCTTATTTGGGATTTGAAGGCACTTCAAGAGAATCTTCACTAGTTCTCAGCACACAAATTTTAAGAGGAAATGTTACTGCAATCAGCAAGCATAGAATTGGATCAGTTAATTTAGAAAGACATCTAGTTACAATTAAGCATGATTCAAATGAAACCAAAATACCTGAAACTCCAACAGTTGTAAAGTTTTAACAGATTAAGTTATAATTCCATCAAAGCTAGAGAGAGGGATCAAAAAGTAAACATTTCTTTTCCTAATAGGATTTCAACAAAAAATCGCATCATACACTAACCATAATCTGAGGAAAAAGAAGTTTGTGGAACCCATGTTTTCTGATTAGTAAATTTTGGATTAGACTTGCATCATTTCATACATAATTACGTAAAGATATTGACTTTCAGTAATAATAATATTACATGCCACACCAAAGGTGATGGATACTTGATGATTAGATTTTTGACGGTATAGAATTTCATAAATGAATTCTTGTTGCAAGTATAGTTTCCAAACCAATCAAAAATCCTTTCATACAAAAGATTGTTTGTCACTAGTACAAACCCCTAAAATTAATAACCGAAGTATTTAAACCTCGAGTCGTTCTCCCTAGGAATTACAATAAAGTGTCTTGTTATTGGTTTGAGTTGTTTTGGGGTTTTGATAAGAGGCATGAAAGTAAATGGCAATGAAAATAAACTAACAACTATAAAAGGCTCTTGGCAAGGTATGAAAATTAGAAGTCCTATCCTAGTTATCCTTCTCAATTGTGATGAGAATTGTTCATTGCTACCACTTAGTTAACCCTTACTAAATAAAGGAAAGTCAAGTGGATGAATTGACTTGAGCCACAAGTCCTAGCCAACTCCCAAGGAAAGACTAGCTTTAGTGCACTCCAAACCAATTAGCAATCTCTCCAATTACCAATCAACAAAGGAATTAGATAACTCAAGTGTCACTAATTACTCTACCTAGGCCAAGAGGAGCAAAATCTATACTATATCTAAAAGAGACATTTCAACAAACACATAAAGTGCAATAGAAGTAAACATTATTAAATGCAAGAATTAAAGGAATCTACAATTACAAAAACAAGAGATCAACAATAGAAAAGCAAAGAAGACACATTTATTATGAATTACCTCTTGTTGAATTGGAAGAATGTAGAAGGAACAATACTAGATCTACAACAAAATATAAGAACAACATAAAGGAAATTACAACAAAAGAATAGAAGAAGATGAATGTAGCAACAAAGAATTGAGAGATAGAAGTAGAAAAAGATGAATTAAAATCTAGATCTAAGAACTAAACCTAATCCTAATCCTAATCCTAGAGAGAAGTGAGAGCTTCTCTCTCTAGAAACTAACTTCTAGAACTACTCCTAATGAGTGAAAATGAACTAATCTCCCTTTGCTCTTCAATCCTTGGCTTTAAATAGCATCTTTGGCGCCAAAGTTGGTTGAAATTGGGCCCCACAACCCTTGAGAATTCGTTGGTCACGTTTTCATTAAAAAATCATAAACCAGCACCGACGCGTACGCGCACATTACGCGTACGCATCCATGGGGTGATTCGCAGGTGCGCGCAAGCGCCAGGTGCGCGCGCGCGTCCATGGGCAAGTTCAACTTCTTTGACTTTTCATGATTTCTCCACTTTGCATGCTTTCCTCTTTACTCCTTTGATCTATTCCTAGTCTTTTCAATCTGAAATCACTAACAAACATATCAAGGCATCTAGTGGAATCAAAGGTGAATTAAATTTAGCTAATTTAAGGTCTAGAAAGCATGTTTTCACATCTAAGCACAAATTAGGAGACAATCACCAAACTATGCTATTTTATTGAATAAATGTGGGTAAAAGGTCATAAAATCCCCTTAAAATCAATACAAGATAAACCGTACAAATGGGGTTTATCAATACTTGCAACTACCTTTAATTTTAACATATTCTCGGCACTAAAAAATTAGTGGTAACATAAGGCATATTCATCATTCAAAATACAAATAACCATAGGTTAAAGACAATCACCAGTAATCAAACAGAGGTGATAGACGCAGGCAAGCATGACTTCAAACTTTGGTTCATAATAATAAATAGCAATAGTCTAACATGTAACAAACATAATATTTGAATAGATCAACGTGACAAAGAACACAACAAATCCACTAACGAATGAATGAAGGATAGCGAATTTTTCTTTTTTCATTTCTATGATGGAATAAAAAAGAAAATGCTTCACATTATAACAATCTCGGGTGATGCACGGAGCACACTAGGCTGAGCCAAAAGGTCTGAAATACAAGGGAACGAGGAAAGTGTTAACACAAAGGATGGCAATCCATTGTGCAAAACGGTGTTTGTTGATTGTGAAAGAGGTGACTAAAGGTTAAAGGTTAACCTAATGTAACTGTAGCATAAGAGAATTGGATAACAGAGAACTGCAAATAGAGGCTTTGACTGCCACAAACCGGCAGACTAGCTATAGCCAAAGAATGCTGCAGCTCCCAATATATGCAAACCAGATAATGCAATATACATGATTCTATTCAATGGACAACAGAATTAAACTTCTAGAACATTTTGGATCCACCAAAAAAGTGTAATGCCGCAAATATTATCTTAAAAATGGGTGTCAATGACATGGATTTTGGTCCAGCTCAGAGTCAATTCAATGATACACCAAAGAGAATGCAAAGCAAAGTCCCCAATTCGATTTACCCTACTATGAATTAGCAATCACTACCACTACCGAATGAGCCCAATGTAATACCCGGTCTAACCGAAATTAATTAAATAATGAGTTAAGTAGGAGCGAATATGATTGGAATATTTGGCAATTGGAATTTGATGATTTAAATATAATATTTGGATTCAGTGAATTTTTCCGAGTCGGAAGACATAGTTTTCTGCGTAAAAGCGCGCAGTGGAATTTTGACCGGCAGCACTGGCTGAGACCTGTCTGGTACTGCAGTTGAGAATATTGATTATGAGTAAATAAGATTAAGAAATGAGGAATTATAATTAGGGGAGGTAGAAATATTTGAAGTGCGATTTGGAGCGCTAATCTTAAAGGTTTTGGCACAAAATTTGGCCAACGGACAAAAATAAGTGAACCGGGCCTAAGTGGGCCCAAGACCCAACATATATAAACACTAGTTATGAGCATTTCAGCTCATTTTACCCTAAAAAGAAGGGTTGGGGCGCTGAAATAGTGAAGAGAGGAGAGAAGAGAGAAAACCTAACTCTCTTTGATCTTCAAACCACCATAACTTGAGCTACGGAGCTCCGATTGACGAGCCGTTTACGGCCACGCGTCACTCTTCTCATCCTCTACA
>NC_029772.3:94731435-94732560 GCF_000817695.3 Arachis duranensis | reverse complement strand
TGATGACACAAGTGATTGGATGAATTTCAGATAATGAATATATGAATGATTGGGTTGGTTATTGAATAATGAGGTTTGAGGAGTTGAAGTATGGAAATTGGTAATTTTGGGTGAAATTGTATAGATGAGGTATGTTTGGTTTTGGTTGAGGTATGTTATGTGGTCATATATGTGATCATGATTATTGATGCCTTGAGGATATGATGATGCATGAGAGATATGTATGTTGTGATATATGCTTGAGGAATGGTTAAGGTTGATTTGTGGGTGAAACCACGTGATAGTGAGTATGATATTGATTATGTATAATGATGACCGATTGGAAATAGTATTGTTGGAAATTGGGATGGGGAATGATGTATGACATGTTAATGTGTTGTAATTTTTGTATGACATGTTAATGTGTTTGTAATTTAGCCATTTGTTTGAAATGGATAAAAATGGTTATATGGCGATTTTGTGAATCGTGGCAAAGCGTTAATGTATGAGTTGAGGAGGCTTGATGTTGATTTTGGTATATTTTGATTGATTTCAAAAAGGGTTAAAATTGGCATGTTTTGGTTGATTTTGAAAAGATTTGAAAATGACTTGTTTTGAAAATGACACTTTGTGGTTTTGTATGAAAAATATGGTTTTTGGGCATACTTTGACGGGACATAACTTGGACTACGGATCTCTGTTTTGTGCCAAATCTGTTTAGAAATGAAATTAGATCCGGGATGTCCATGTCGTTCGAAGAACGGGTGAAAAACGATTTAAAATGAGAGAGTTATGTCCGTCGGAAGATTGGGGGTTGAATCTGTGAATTCTGCAGCTTTTAACTTAGAAAATTTTTAGCAGAACGACCCTCCACGCGTAGGCGCACTTGGCGCGTACGCGTCGTTCTTCGAGAAGGCACCATCCACGCGTGCGCGTGGTGTGCGCGTGCGCGTCGATGCGCTGCACCCATTGCCCAGCCATTTTCCCGAGAGTTGTGCCAGAGTTGTGCTAGTCTTATGCCTGGGGCGCAAGTGTACCCACGCGTACGCGTGGCTGACGCGTACGCGTCGTTATCTATTTTTCAATCCGTGCGTCCGCGTGAATGGCGCGTATGCGCCGATGAGTTTTGTGGCCATCCACGCGTGC